>NC_060139.1:590768450-590988450 GCF_021461385.2 Schistocerca piceifrons
ATTGTGAACCTTGCTAAACACCTTCTTTTCTTGAGCACATTTGTTAGCTTGTGACTAAGTGGATCAGTTGTATTGCAAAGCAGACTCGCTGTCAAAATAGGCAACAATCATTATTGTAAGTATCTAGGGTCTTGTGGATGACCGAGCGAGGTGGCACAGTGGTTACACACTGGACTCGTATTCGGAAGGACGACTGTTCAATCCCGCGTCCGGCCATCCTGATTTAGGTTTTCCGTGATTTCCCTAAATCACTCCAGGCAAATGCCGGGATGGTTCCTCTGAAAGGGCACGGCCGACTTCCTTCCCCATCCTTCCCTAATCCGATGAGACCGATGACCATGCTGTCTGGTCTCCTTCCCCAAACCACACACCCAACCAACCATCCATCTTGTGGATGGTGCAGTCCCTTAGTATATTTGTAGACGTATGATGCCTATCCTCCATAACACATGCACTTATTTGTTAGTATGTTTTAGCTATAGATATCCTTCACACATTCTTGTGTATGCAGTGGCTATTATATTGACTTTGTGGTTGACACATACTTGACTTGTCATGCATTTTTTATGTAATAGTACGTAAAATTTGTTTGAGAGTTACTGCTACAATGGAGCCTTTTCACAGTACTAATAACATTTATCATGTCAGTTACCCTTCCTGTAGGATAGACTGCAGATTGCAGAGACCGCTGGGGAAAGAGGGGGTGGGGGTGATTGCTCATCTCAGCAGATTGTTTTTAATTCATTATTTATAACTTACAGGAATGCAGTTGGTAACAGTATTTCAACAGATGAAAAGCCCCCTTATTTTCAAGAAACAAAACATTGTTCGTTAGACCTACATAAGTCTAGTGGAGCTGATGGTTCATCTACTAAGTCATTAGCGTATAACTTGAACAGAAATGGCCTATCACACTTTCTTTGGCGTTACCTAAAATTAACTTTGTGTCATTGGATAATTTTCCACACAGAATAACATAGCATGCTCAACATGTCAAGAAGTTTCAAACATTTTCTTTAGTAGGTGTAAGTTTGGTATAGAGTCAAAAGCTTTTTGAAACTTCACAAACACTGAATGAACCAGCTTGTGTCTATCTATGATTGTCAAGATATATGTGAAAAGCACAAGTTTCACAGGACTAGTGTCTGCAGAATTCTTGCTGGATATCATCAAGATGGTCATTTTATCCCAGGTAGATGAGTATGCTTGAAATGTGAACAGTTGATGTAGTATAGTAGTTCTACGTATCAAGCCTGCAGTTTTTACATGAGGTGGGTGTAACCTGGGTTATTTTTCAATCATTGAGAACAAAAGTGATCTGTGGCAAACTATGATTAAGAAAGAAGCAAATTGTCTTTCGACTTGCCTTGTTGAATTTTAGTGATTTTCGTTGCCGTTCATCATGACTAGCATTGATTACTACTTCAGCCAGTTTTTATTTGAATGACAACAGCCTTTGAATTTCTTATAAACAGTAATGTTTCAAGACTGAATTGATCGTGTTTGTGTGTTTCAATTAAATGCTGTAAACCTACAGAAACAGCTGTGAAACAGACTGTTTTATGTGTACATGCAATATGCCAAACAGCAGTAAGTTTGGTGACCTCAAAGACAAAGCCCTATTTCAGTACCTGCTGCTGCGAGTGATATTTTAAACAGAATTTGCCATAACTCAAATTTTAAACAGAAAATTTTATTACAGCCTTAGTGATGATAGTTCTGTATCCCAATCTTGTTATAATTGATGCATTCTGTGCATGCTGACATAAACAAGTAATACATTGTGGTTTATCTGCACATGCATTGTCTGTGTCTGGATTGGCACATATTTATCTAACGGTGGAAATGTATTGTGTTTCACATTCACGTTGATTGGTCTGCAATAGTGTTCTTCGATAGTAAACTGATTAAAAACAGTTTGGCATCACCTGCATGAGTAGCACAATTTTATTTATTTATTTAATTTTGTCAAAAACCTCTTTCTAAGTACCCTTTTGACCACAGGAAATTGCTATGTACAGCTATCTCAGTAATGAAACAAAGCATTCTTTGGTTGTGTATACAGTGTTTCCATTTATGATTGGGACTCTGTAACACTTGTATACTGTTCATTCTGTCAACGTGCCTTAGATCATCATTTCAAGCTTCGACATTGCAGCTACTGTCGCTCTACAACAAGAAGCTTTGTCAGCATAGGAAGTTACCCACTGTATTGGTGTTCACCCTAGTGATGCATTTCGAACATTCGACTAATATCGTGTGACACTGAATATAGAAGATCCGTCTTTTAGTGGTCACCCACAGTCAACTACACCTCCTGCTTCCTGCAGATTAAGGCACTAGGACATCCTGAGGAGAATGCAACAGAACTACGTGTTTTCTTTTTTGGGAGCACTGTTTTTAACATTATAGTAAGCTTCTGTGTGGCCTGTAGGCATCCATTATGGGCAACAATACAAATCTTCCATCACTATGGTGCGCGAAGAAGATGGACAGGGAACGCCTGGATTCTAACCTGGATTAGTAATATCGGATTTGCTTCATTGATGAGTGCAGGATTTGTTTTATGCTTAATGATTGGTTTAGAAAACTGTAGAAACATGCAAGTAACAATGCAAGCCAACAGGTTCAGCAGGGATGTGGTTCAGTCATGTTTTGAGCTGATATCATATACAGATATTGGGCACCCTTCATCAATATCAAGATTAACTTGAATGTTGTACAGTATTGGGACAGGATACTCCAAATTATTGTCCAGACCTACAGCCAACATTTCATTGATGGGTTAATTTTTCAAGATGATAATACATGAGCATAATGCACCAAACTTATGAATACTTTCCTGTAGGAGGTAGTAATCAACCAAATGGAATGGCATGTGGCATCTGCTGTCATGAAACCAATTGAGCATGCTGAAACCAGTTCACTTTGAGGCTATCTATTGAATTCCATGTCCAGTGGGATACAAGCATGTTGCAATATCAGCTATAACTTCCTATAGTTAAAAATGAGAAGTTTTTGCACCCATAAATCATGTACAGCTTCCAAAACTATGGACTTTTACTACCACTCTGTAAATGTAACATATTGGATTATGCCTACATCAAAAAGTGATTAACCCAAATGAATAAGTGATTAACCCATCTCCATATTACATTTATTTTAAGTTGAAAATAATTGCTGTTCATAAGTGGAGCAATGATCCATTGACAGAAAGAGAACAATAAAGTTAGTAATAAATATGTTTTTGGATGGGGTCCACCTTTAGCAAAACACAATTTTATTTTATATCCCAAACATGTTTCACTGCAGATGCAGCATCATCTGTTGGCTTTTATTTTATGGCTGTTAAATATAAAGAATGTTCTTTACTGTACACCATGTGGTAAAAAGGTACGAATACATAATTGTTTGTGTTTTCCAAAATTTGCAAACTAATATTTACATGTATACAAACAGTAAAGAACATTCTTTATGTTTAACAGCCATAAAATAAAAGTTCGCTGATGATGCTGCACCTGCAATGAAACATGTTTGGGATATAAAACAAAACTGTGTTTTGCTGAAGGTGGACCCCATCCAAAAGCCGATGTCTTGTTAAAGCAATCACAGACAAAAGAGCTTCAACCTCAAGATGATTGATAAAGCTAATACCTGTTTGTATGTATGTATGTATGTATGTATGTATGTGGGTATATGTGGTCCACATCTCCTCAACCAAACTTGGTCTACACATCACTTTCTGTTCACAAAACATGTTGCAGACAATATCCATGTATGCTGCTGAATGTACCTAGAAAAATATATCAGTGTTCAAGAGACAGTTAAGGGGGTATGGCGTCATGAACACTGAGACGCTTGGAAAGCCGCCACAACATGCATAATGTTTTAGTTTATTACTTTACTACTACTAACTCTGTCCACAACACATTTCGCGTATAGTAGCCACATATACCACTGGATGTAACTGCAAGATTATTTTATTGCACAGCACATAGTTAAGGAGATAACATCATCATAAACATTAAGCTGTAGGAAAATGAAACTGCAAGGCGAAATTTGCTAGAGGTACTGGTGAAATATTGTAATTGTGATTTTTATTTTTCTCATAAATTACCTTTTGTACAGATATGTATATTTAACATAAGTCAGGTCATTATGCTCACAATCTAGACAATATACATATATTAGGTTACGCAGTAATGAAATATAATAGCTTGTGCACTATATACATAATGGCTTCCATTACCAGAGTTAAGAAAATACACTCCTGGAAATGGAAAAAAGAACACATTGACACCGGTGTGTCAGACCCACCATACTTGCTCCGGACACTGCGAGAGGGCTGTACAAGCAATGATCACACGCACGGCACAGCGGACACACCAGGAACCGCGGTGTTGGCCGTTGAATGGCGCTAGCTGCGCAGCATTTATGCACCGCCGCCGTCAGTTACAGCCAGTTTGCCGTGGCATACGGAGCTCCATCGCAGTCTTTAACACTGGTAGCACTCGGCGACAGCGTGGACGTGAACCGTATGTGCAGTTGACGGACTTTGAGCGAGGGCGTATAGTGGGCATGCGGGAGGCCGGGTGGACGTACTGCCGAATTGCTCAACACGTGGGGCGTGAGGTCTCCACAGTACATCGATGTTGTCGCCAGTGGTCGGCGGAAGGTGCACGTGCCCGTCGACCTGGGACCGGACCGCAGCGACGCACGGATGCACGCCAAGACCGTACGATCTTACGCAGTGCCGTAGGGGACCGCACCGCCACTTCCCAGCAAATTAGGGACACTGTTGCTCCTGGGGTATCGGCGAGGACCATTTGCAACCGTCTCCATGAAGCTGGGCTACGGTCCCGCACACCGTTAGGCTGTCTTCCGCTCACGCCCCAACATCGTGCAGCCCGCCTCCAGTGGTGTCACGACAGGCATGAATGGAGGGACGAATGGAGATGTGTCGTCTTCAGCGATGAGAGTCGCTTCTGCCTTGGTGCCAATGATGGTCGTATGCGTGTTTGGCGCCGTGCAGGTGAGCGCCACAATCAGGACTGCATACGACCGAGGCACACAGGGCCAACACCCGGCATCATGGTGTGGGGAGCGATCTCCTACACTGGCCGTACACCACTGGTGATCGTCGAGGGACACTGAATAGTGCACGGTACATCCAAACCGTCATCGAACCCATCGTTCTACCATTCCTAGACCGGCAAGGGAACTTGCTGTTCCAACAGGACAATGCACGTCCGCATGTATCCCGTGCCACCCAACGTGCTCTAGAAGGTGTAAGTCAACTACCCTGGCCAGCAAGATCTCCAGATCTGTCCCCCATTGAGCATGTTTGGGACTGGATGAAGCGTCGTCTCACGCGGTCTGCACGTCCAGCACGAACGCTGGTCCAACTGAGGCGCCAGGTGGAAATGGCATGGCAGGCCGTTCCACAGGACTACATCCAGCATCTCTACGATCGTCTCCATGGGAAAATAGCAGCCTGCATTGCTGCGAAAGGTGGATATACACTGTACTAGTGCCGACATTGTGCATGCTCTGTTGCCTGTGTTTCTGTCAGTGTGATCATGTGATGTATCTGACCCCAGGAATGTGTCAATAAAGTTTCCCCTTCCTGGGACAATGAATTCACGGTGTTCTTATTTCAATTTCCAGGAGTGTATATAGTTTTATGACATAATGTTATCCTGTGTTTGTGAGTGTTACTAATTCTGGTTCACTTTATAATACTAATTCCTAATACTAGTGTGTCTGTATGTAGTGTGTGAAATGTATAACTCATAGAATGAACTTTTACTGACTGTCTGCTCATGCACTCAGCCACGCCATATAATTCTTCTTCTACTAGAAACTATTTACGGTTGCTGGGATCATCCTTTCAGTTTTGAGGTTTTGTAAGTCTCTTCGCAATGTGCATATTAACTTGATACCAGAGTATTTAGGTCTTTTTTCAGTTATGAAGTTTGTGTGAAATGCACAGAAATTGTTTTCTGTTCCTTGTGTTATGGGGGATGAACAGTTTCATTGGCCTCCAGTTTTGTGGGATCTTGTAACACAGTCACAGTGCTCTCAAATATATGGTGGAAAAATCAAAGTATTGAAACTTATTTTTCAATATAATTCAAAAGGCTTTGTTCTGTAGTATGAATATTCTTTTCATTCCTGTGATGGTCGAGTAGAATTATGTGTGAAATATTTTAAATATATGTGAGTTATATTTGACATGCGCATATGTGAGCAAAGCCATGGATAAAAAGCTTATCCTAAATGATTTCTACCAAATTTGGTGCACATATTAGTTACGACCTGAAAAAATATAGTGTTGTAGTAAGAACTACCGGCATCCTACTTGGGAGAGCGTAATAATGTGGAAAAGAAGGGAGGAGGAGATGGTCAGACAGTGAGGTGGAAGGAGGGGACATGCATGGATAGGGGGGAGGAGGAAATGGACAGAGAGAGGGGAGAGGAGGAGGTGGACGTAGAGACACAGAGGAGGAAATGGATGGGAGGGGGGGGGGGAGAAGATGTCAGGGAGAGAGAGTAGGAGGAGGGTACAAATAAAGAGAGGGTAGGCTGAAGAATAGAAGATTGACATAAATACATACCCCGGCAATGCCAACTACCAGCTAGTTCTCCGTCGTAAGCCTCTTTGTGTGAGTTTTCTCATTTGAATAAATGAGCCACCTGAAACAACTATTTTTAATGCTCTATTCCCAGTAAACAAGATTTTGATGAAGTTCATTCAGCATGTACATATATGTCCATATATTCTGCATATACATTAACTTACTGGAAAATGCATCAGTTTTGGAGGTATTATGGCTCATATCCTGAAAATTAGACTACCTATCAGTTAATTTCATGTTTGTTTCAGGTACATATTGATTTACTTTGGCAGGATGGATCATGAGAGGGAGGTTTTCCTTACAAAAAAACCAAACATGGTATCCTTACTGATATTATAAGTGTGGAGTCTCATATTTTCACAACTGAACTGGTGAACAGAAATCAAAGAAATTTGGTACAAAGATGGCTTGAATCCTGAGGAACAACGTTGACTACTTTATAAAGTAAAAAAATTAACCCCTAAGAGGATGTTTTTACATCAGTGAAATAAACCATTTTTAAAAATTATTAAATTTGTTGCATAATATGCACATTGTATGATATGTAGTTACTTTGGTAGCAGGATGCATAGATGCATGCTTTTACCAAAGCCTCTCCATCCACACTGCTTGCCGCAGCATCAGGCATTGGGAGACTTGTGGGGGGGGGGGGGGGGGGGGGAGGGGGCAAGTATGGTTACGGTTACCCAGACAGCCAGACGCAGGAGGGCAGCTGACATTGTTGCACTTACAATAGATTACTTTACTTATTCACCATCACTCATCATAACAAAACGATTGATATGCGAGCTCAGCCAAGGGTAACAGCTAGTGTATACAATGTGAACAACTCGCATTCCAACATCTACACCTATACTCTGCTAGTCACATTACTGTGTGTGACAAAGGGTACTTTTGGTACCATTATCCTTCTCATTCTCCTCCCCCCGCCCCCCCCCCCCCCCCCCATTTCATTTGTTCCCTTAACAACTGATACTGATGCTTGGAAAAATGAATGTTGGTAAGCTGTAGGAGTTCTAATTTCTCTAATTTTTCAATCATGGTCAATTAGTGAAATGTATGTGTTGTCAGGCTCTTCTTTTGAACACAAGCTCTTGAAACTGTAATGGTTATCTCCACCACACACAATGCCTCTCATGAAGCACATCCAGAATGGTTTCCTACTTACTAACAAACCAGTGATGAAATGCACTGCTCTTCTCTGGAACTTATCTACTTCCTCAATTAATCCTGACTGGCATGCAGTACTAAAGAATTGGTCAAGCTAGTGTTCTGTAAGCATCTTCTTGAAAGTTTACTCATGTGAAGTGTTAATTCAGCTTTAAGAAGTATTTTACAGAGTGAGTATTTGGCAATTTTCTCAAAAAGGCTTTGTTATCTTTTAGATAATTGAACCTGATATGGAACAGTTTCTTCAAACACAAATAAAACCAAAATGTAACATTGGTGTTGTTGGTGGTTCAGATCTGTCAAAAATTCTTCGACAGCTGGGAGGTGAAAGTGGTGAGTGAGAGAAAAAATATTTTATGGCATATATCAAAATACTTCATGCAATTAATAGGAGATAATTCTTCAATTCCAGCACTTCAGAAATATGATTATGTGTTTGCTGAAAATGGATTGCTCGCATACAAGAGAGGACAGGAAATTGGTAAACAGGTAAAGTCATATTTTACCTATTTTGTTCTATGGCTGCTTGTATTTGCTATGTGTCAAAGTGAAGCCTTTTGTCAGTAGTAACAAGTTAATCAATGAAGATACCATTGTTTCTAGTAATTTTTGGCACTGTTATGGAAGTTACTTTATAGTCACATTTTCCCACACATAATTATTCAGTTGATGAAAATAATTAAAGGATTGAAACAAAAGAGTCTCTCTCTCTCTCTCTCTCTCTCTCTCTCTCTCTCTCTCTCTCTCTCTCTCTCTCTCTCTACTTGTGAGAAACATTTTAATATATTACAATACATTTTCTGCTTTGATGATCCAATAATATGTGGATCTATAAAATGCTTTCTTCAAGTGTGATATCGGTTCACACCTTACACTATTGTAATGTTCTCTTTGCTGAGAATTTTGATACTATATTAACAGTTCTAGGAAGAAGAAAAGATGAACACAGAGCCTCTTATTTTGTTTGCCTTTTAGTTGACATAAGAAGGGTAATCTATAATGCAGTACAAACCTAATAAGAAATAAAGAAAACGCAAGACTAGTTTAATCGAAAGTGTACACATCATTTGGGAATTCATGAAACCAGGTTTGATTTCAAATTCATAATTTGTGCTGTGATGAAACAAAGAGGTGGTATCCTAAGCTGCTTTCTGATAAGCAGTAACACTCATTACACATTGAGAGTAAACGAATTAGCCCCCAGCACACTCATCATCAAACTAAGTGTTCGGAAGATTTACTCCATACCAAAAGCTTGTTTTTTTTAAAAAAAAATAGGGTTGGTCAGCAAAGGTTCTCTTCCTGCAGAGTTTTCACCTTGAGGACACGCCATTCAGTGTAAATGTTTATTGTGAGGTGTTATAGAAACTGAATCGTGCAATTCAAGAAAAATAGGTAGGAATCCTGTTTATGGGAATCTGATTTGATATGTAATTTGCAGCTCTTTACTTAAGTAGAAAATAATTCTAGTATTTAAGGGACCACAGAAATGTAGTACAAATGAGGCCCGGAAATGTGGTTCTACATAAGTGAGAAAAAATACTACCTGATTTTCACAATATGAAAATCCAACTGAACAACGCACAACTTGCTTGTGATCAGCTAGTGTAACAAAGTATGTCCCAACAGAGTGAAAGAAGAGATGATCAATTTTGCTGTCTATTTTTTTCTTGAAATCTGACGTCGATCCCAGTTGTCTTCAGGGCTTTGAGAAGAGTGTCAGACAAGTACAGAAGCTTCAGAGGGGTAACTATGGTCTTGAGAACACTTGCCATTGAAGTTGCTCTACATGATTAATCATTGAAGAGAATGGAGCTAAAGGATTGTAACTTGTGGAGGAAGACAATAATTTGTCATATGATTATTTCACTCATTGGGTGTACCCATACCTTCTATTCTGTCCAATTCTGCAATGTCTCTTTAAAGTGAGACAGCTTTGTTCAACATTGACATCATACCCATTAACAGAAGGACAATTGGTCTGTAGTATCTTGTATTCTAAAGAAATACTAACAAGTATGAAAAACATTTCTTTGTGGAAATAGAGTGCCAGTAACTGACAAAACCTGGTTTTATTGCCACACTGAAGTGCCGAAGAAACTGGTATAGGTATGCATATTCAAATACAGAGAGATGTAAATAGGCAGAATACAAAACTGCAATTGGCAACGCCTTTATGAGACAACAAGTGTCTGGCACAGTTGTTAGATCGGTTACTGCTGTTACAGTGGTAGGTTATCAAGATTTAGAGTTTGAAGTGGTGTTACAATTGGCACACAAATGATGGGAACAGCATCTGTGAGGTAGTGATGAAGTGGGGATGTTCCTGTATGACCATTTCACGAGTGTACTGTGAATGTCAGGAATCCGGTAAAACATCAAATCATTGACATCGCTGCGGCCGGGAAAAGATCCTGCAAGAACGGGACCAACAATGACTGAAGAGAATCATTCAATGTGACAGAAGTGTAACCCTTCCATAAATGTCTCTAGATTTCAGTTCTAGATCATCGTGTCAGCATGTGAACCATTCAACAAGACATCATTGATATGGGCTTTTGGAACCGAAGGCCTACTTGTGTAGCCTTGATGACTGCACGACACAAAGCTTTACACCTCGCCTGACATTGGACTGTTGATGACTGGAAACATGTTGCCTGGTTGGACAAGTCTCATTTCAAATTGTATCGAGCAGATGGACATGTACGGGTATGGTGACAACCTCATGAATCCATGGACTCTGCATGTCAGCAGGGGACTGTTCAAACTGGTGGAGTTTCTATAATGGTGTGGGGTGTGTGCAGTTGGAGTGATATGGGTCCCTTGATACATGTAAATATGACTCTTGACAGGTTGCATATACGTAAGCATCCTCTTTGATCACTTGCAGCCTTTCATGTCCATTGTGCATTCCAAAGAACTTGGGCAATTCCAGCAAGACAGTGCAACACCCCAGATTTCCACAATTGCTACAGAGTGGCTCCAGGAACACTCCTCTTAGTTGAAACACTTACGCGGCCACTGAACTCCCCAGACATGAATATTATTAAGCATATGTGGGATGCCTTGCAATGTGTTGTTCAGAAGAGATCTCCACCTGCCCATACTCTTACGGATTTATGAACAGCCCTGCAGGATTTATGGTGTCAATTCCCTCCAGCATTATTTCGGACATTAGTGGAGTTCATGTCACGTCATGTTGCAGCACTTCTGCGTGCTCATGGGGGCGCAGTGCGATATTAGGCAGGTTTACCAGTTTCTTTGGCTCTTCTGTCTATTTTATTCCTACCTGTAAAAACAAAGAGTGAATATATAAAGATGAAAGTGTCATTGCCACTATCGGAATAGCCCAGTCTCGCTAGAAGAGGATAGTAAACACTTATCGTTTCAAGAAGAGGGCTGAAAAGAGTGACATTCAGCTGAGGAAAAATGATCACTTGGGCTTGCTACTTTGCTAATGACAACATGTAAGCACACTAGTCAGCAATTTGTGCTATCGATGAACTTGAAATGGCTTCAAATTTTTTGAATATTTGATGCCACCACATGTGATTTCACTTTATTTCTGTATCTGAAAGCATGGTGGTGATGAGGAACCCTTGAGATGGGGGCCAAGAAATTGCCGAACTATCAGAAGACATGGAAAGGGGGAGGAGTACAACTTTAGGAGTGATTTCAAAGAATGAAGAAACCTATTGAAAGCAGTAGAAATTATTTTAGGGTATTAAAATAAAGACGTCTATACTGCAGAACTTTCCTAGCACTGTACTTGTCTCATAGTGGTGAGAAATGGCCTGCATTCAGAAATAGTGACCTGCTCTATGACAACAAGCAGGGTTCCCAATAGTGTTCCTTGTGCAAACCCAAGCCACACTCGTTACACATGCTATCCCAAACACCATACTAAAGTACAACCAGGTATTTTAATTATCACTTGATTCTCCTACATTTTTTATTCAGTTCATTATCATGGATGGAGACACATCGGCTGTCATAGATGTAAATTTTCATCTTGTCATACAAAAATAATAATTGTGCAATAATTTCATGGCAGATGATAATAGCTGTAACTTTTAAACAGTGGTGATGAAGTGTAACCAAGGAGAAGGCAAAAAATACAATGTTCAGTCATACCTTGACAGGACGTCCAACGAGTTGTGTTCTTTACAAAATGTAAAAATGTTGTAGCATTTGGCTATCGTTGTGTCATAGCTGAAGTTAGCTGTGTCATAAAATCATTGAGAGTAATTATTGTTGTGGCCTGAGCCTCAGATAGACCACCATAGTCATGCAACGGATATGTGGACCTCCCACCAGTGTAATTCTGCAGCCAAGCACTGCAGTATTGCAGAGATCAAAAGTGTTCTGCCATTAGTGATTGACTGGGTTGCTACATGGTGTAGCACAACATGGTGTGTCCACAGTTCAGTATGCAGTCCAGCCTGCGACATACCATTCATGGCCAGAGGAAATATAAATGCTCCAAGCTCAGCTTCTGGCATTGTGGATTTGACCAGTGCAATCTCCACATCAGTCTTCGGTTGAATGCATGACTAAGTTTCATCAAGCAGTGTTAACAAGTAGGTGAAGCTGCTGATCTATGAGCCACCAGCTACCTCTGATGATTTCAGGCTTCGAACAGGACCCGTTTGGGTGAGGCCGTTCATTGGCCAGCATTGTCTGATACACCAGCTGGGTTTCCATGGCGCACGTGAGTTCAACTTAGGGCACTTGCACATTTCTACTGGATTCCACGGAGTGTAGGCAGAAGACACCAGTGGCTGGCCTTTTTGCACAACAGAGCTGCCAAACTACTTAGTTAGTGAGGGCACTGTCACTGCCAGCTGCTGTTGTGGTGCCTCAGCATTTCACTGGAGACGTCACCTGCTGCGTAATAACCATGATCAGCCCCTGAGCCACCATCATGGGTGTACTGTGTCAGAGTCATTAAATAATAATGTATGTTCCTGTTGAGTAAGTTTTCTTGACTCTGCACTTTGCATGGTACTGGAGAACACATTCCACAGTCTACCACACTCAAAACTCTACAGTCAAAAAAAGACAGCCTGTAACATAGTATTTGGGCCATACAAAACAAAACTGGGGCCATACAAAACAAAACTGTCAGTTAGGTTGCTTTGTGGCTAAAATTAGGTGCAGACTACATTTCCTTGTTAATCCATTTCTGCCTGAATTAATTTTCATTTCTGAATTTTACAAATTAGATATTTATTTGTTTATTGTCATTAATGAAACTTACAGCAGCAAACTAACAAAAAAGTAATTAATAATGTGAGGAAAATATGGTGTGACATATATGTCACGCTAGGCAGATCATACATTATTAGTGAAATACATGACAGTAAATAAGATAAAGCAGTGCATGTCATTTACACTATGTTTAGGCAACAGCATTCATTTTCTGCGATACATTACAAAACGCTCTATGCACTAACCTGCATTACATTTGCTGCATATTGTTCTTGGAGTTCCTTTGCAGTTTTGTGCAGCACAGTCTCTTCTTTCTTTCTGTGACTCCGATTTATTTCATCATATTCGATGTCTTGCAGCACTCTGCCTTGATATGGATTACCTACAGGACCTCTAGGGATCGTTACATTGGAAGTCGCATAACATTTCACAGTGTAGCATGGAAATTGCAGTTGTTGCATATTCATACCTGTATTTCTGTAGAGAAGCCATGCATTATGTACAGACACATACAGTAGCCACATAAAAATTGGCCACCACCATTTCTTTTCTCTGATGCTCACTGTACGTAACGCTACATTTTCATCCAATCGGTCAGTTCCCCACATATTTTTGTTGTTTGCTCTGATAACATGTGGTCACAGTACAACTTTTCTATTCTTCTTTTGTCTTGAATATCAGCTCACAGAGCTTATTGGATTGATCCCATGGCTGGTCGAAGCAACTGCTGCTGCAGAATTATCTAGCCATCTGCTAATAATCATATCACTCTCCTTGCTGCTCTTGTAATCAAAATCTCTTCTCGTATTCCTTTTGGACCTTGTCTTAGAGGGTATAAGTTGACATTCGTTAGGCAGACAGTTGTCACGAATAGTGCCAGTTGGGCCATAACCTCGTTCTTTTAAGTGAACTAATAATGTTGGCGATGTAAACATATTGTCAAAATAAAACCTGTAGGGCAGATTTTTACTTTTTTCAGGTAGTGAATCAATCATTTGAACCAGAGATGCAGCACATTTTCCAAGTGCTTCCTTGTACACTTTGTTCCTTTGTGGATCGGTTCCTTGGCATATTTGAAAATCCACTAGATAACCCATGTTTGTGTTTAGACACCATGGTTTGTACCTAAATATAATGGGTTTACCTTTCAGAAATTCTTTGCATCCATGCTTCGCAAAATACTTAATCATGTTCTCATCATAATCCAAATCTTGCCCAGTCTGAAAGTGGAGAGAGAACATTTTTCTTAACATATTTGTAAATGGATGAAGTTACCAAATTTTATCATTTACATTGATTTGTGTGTTATCGCATGAGTGAATGAATCTCATAATTGTTTCAAATCTGTCTCTACTCATCACGTTGTGCACCATTTCATCTCTCATGTGCAACCCTGAATCCCAGCAACATCTTCTGCTAGGTGGAGGATTATAGCCTGAGAGAATTAGAATTCCTAGAAAACTTTTCATCTCTTCATGTGTAATTTTGGAATCTGGGCAGTTCTTGAACAAAGAATTTTTTTATTCAATTCTGAGAAATTTAATTATTTCATATTTCCAAAACAGTTCAAAGTACTGAACTGGAGACAATCTTCTGTATTTATATGATCACTCTCAAGAAATAAAGTGTTATCGCTTTGCAGGTCCTCCTTTCTCTAATCTCTTGTTACAGATTTGGGATCTGTAGCTTTTCTGTTAAATTGAAATGAGATTTCCTGATTTAGCATCATGAGAGCAAACAGTCTCAGGTTCACCAAATAACCTGTTTTTGTTGCCGGATACTGCTTCTGCACCAGCATGAAGTTGCCTTTTTCTAAGATTATCTGTCTTTCTACCCTATCTTCTTCACCAGAATTTTCATCCAACTCCACATTAGCTCCAGCAAGCTCAGTACCTCCTCCTCCTCCTCCTCCTCCTCCTCCTCCTCCTCCTCAAGACTAGCCAGGATTTCATGCACAGACAGGCTTCTGAGAAAGAAGGAAGCATTATATTGACTGTTCTGCCTAGCGTAACATACATGTGACTCACATTTGATAACTGAATTTGGAGCCATAATAATTAAGTGAATTTTGTGGATAACCTATAATATAAATTTCAACACTTTTAACATTATAATTAAGCAAAAATTTTAAAAATTGTGTGGTATATTGCTTCAGAAAATAGTTCTTACTTCTTATCCCAAGACATAATTTTATTCAGTAGGCTAAAAGTTTTCAGCAACTGAACAACCAGACACTGTCCTCTACCTGCTTTCTACTGGCAGAAACCCACTTAAATATCAACAGTAGAGCTTCCTTAACTGAGAGACATGCAACAGCAGGCATTTCAAATGCATGCATTGTTTGCCAACAAGAGAAAAAACAATGGTAAAATGTTATGTGATATACAGAGTGATTATAATTAAAGTTAGACTTTCAAAATGCTGTAGAAATAACACCACTGGTCAGAATGACATCAAATTACAATGGAATATTATTGGATATGCAGGAAAACATATGGCAGAAGAAGAAAAAAGTGTAAAAATTTATCAACAGATTGTACTATATGTGTCAGAATACATAAATGAAAACACCCGCTATGCGCACGACCCATAGGAGTTGGTATAAACATGCCGGGTTCATGACTTTTTCCCACTTTCGTGTCTGTGACGTTCGCCATGACTGTCTCAGTGAAGGACCACGCTCTGCTTGTAAAGCTGTATTACAAGAATGACGACTATAAACACATAATTCTGCAGAAGTACAGGACACTGAAAGGTTTGAAAAAAGGCATTGGTCCGATAACTGCCGTGGGTCTCGATAAATGATTCAGAAATTTAAAAAGACGGGTTATTTTGATGTGCAACCTGGTAGAGGAAGGAAATAAATTGATTCGACATCAGTGGGAGTGGCCACAGCAATGCAGGAGGAGACAAGTGGTGGTGTGCAAACGTGTAGTGCACAGAGAATTGCCCAAACATTGGACATACCCTTGAGCACGGTGTGTAAAATCCTACGAAATATCCTTCTTTGCTATCCCTTCAAAATTACCCATGCACACAAGTTGCTTCCTGTTGATCTGCCAGCAAGAGAGACCTTTGCTTTAGAATTTCTTGCTCACATGGAAGTGGACAATGATTGGTCGTGAAAGATTTTGTGGACAGGCAAAGCCCACTTCCATCTGACCGGATATGTCAATACACAGAATCGTCGAATATGGCAACGGAAAATCCACACGCAAATCAACCAGTACCACTTCATCGTGAAAAGGTCACTGTTTGGTGCGGGTTTATGGCATCATTCCCATAGGGCATATTTTTTTGAAGAGACAGGTGCTTCTGGTCCTGTTACCTTTACCGTCACTGGTAAGCCCTATGAGTGTCTTTTGTGCAGCTACGTCATTCCAGCTCTCCAACAGTGTGGATGGGATCACTTTTATGCAAGATGGTGCACCTCCGCATATTGCAGATCCAGTCAAGCAGCTGCTGAAACGCCATTTTGGAAATTCTAGAATTTTCAGTCACCATTTCCCAACAGCGTGGCCATCCTGATCACCTGATCTTAATCCATGTGACTTCTGACAATGAGACTGTGTGAAAGATGTTGTGTTCAGTGTTCCAATTGCAAACTTAGTTGCATTGAAGGCACACATTGCGCAACACATTCTGAACGTGACCCCAGAAACACTTCAATCAGTTGTGGAACATGCTGTTTCTCGATTTCAGCTTGTTGCAGAAAATGGTGGACAGCATATTGAACATGTTTTGCACCAATCACATAGAAATTAATAATCCAATTTGATTTTGATTGATGCTTTGTATGTGGTTTTTGGCCTCAGGACAATTATAAGCCGATTTTGCCCTTCCAATGTGGATGGGCTTATGTCACTAACAGTGTCACACCTGTACACTCGTGCACACTGAGTAGTACAGTTTGTTTAATGTCAAACATACATCTTAGGCATTGTTGTATAATTTATTTGTCATTTGTAGTAATCCACTATTAAATTATGATGCTTAGAGTGCCATCTATTGCTATTTTCCCCCTTCTCCGAAAATATTACGATGATGTCATTCTGACCAGTGGTGTTACTTCTACAGTGGTTTGAAAGTTTAACTTTAATTGTAATCTCACATGTCACAGTAGGCAGAAATGGGTTAAGTTCTTGGAAAACTACAAAAATTATGTGACAGAGTATGATTATAAACAGCTGTATAGTGCAGGCATAACAGAGCATCATGGTCAGTGACAAAAAAAAAAAAAAAATGAAATAAATGGTAATGCAGATGTTCACCTATTTAGCAGACTTGTGTAGATGTGTAAATGTGTTATAAAAATGGTCATATACCGTAAATAGCAAACACTCGAAGAAGAACCGTCTTTATGTATACCGGGAAACATGACCTGAATAATTACACACTTATTTTTATTTTAGATCTAATCACATAATGTAGCATCAGTCATAACTAGTTTTAGCCATGTGTTGCCCGTCTTCAGATATTACATATACGTTTTAGGGGCACTTAGTGAACAACAACGTACAGTTCACCAAAGGCCCCCTATAACCTGTAAAATCTGAAAATGAACTGGCTGAAATCAGTTATGATTATTGTCATCATATTATGTAATTCTGTCTTAAAAGACTTGTATACCCAAAGAAAAATGTCTCTCAACTTGCAGCAATCTGCTCTGACAACTACAAGGACATACTGAAAAAGTAATGCCTCCAAATTTTTTATTCTGTTCTCAATACTGGTTGAGGTATTACATATCATTTGTATTACCGTACTCAATCGACAGAAGTTGCAACCCTCTGTTCTAGGGGGCTCCAAATTGTAGTGTGTACCATGGCGGTGTGTAATGTAATTATGTCAGAGTACTGTGAGGCCTTGAAAAAAACTGAAAGCATGTGAATTGGAAGAATTTTTCCATGCATGGAGCACCCTCTTCTTCAGTCTGACAGTGCCAGACTACACATGAGCACTGCAACATCTATAACAGTTCAATGTCTTGTGTTCACTGTCATTGACCATTCTCCATAAAGTCCCAACTTGGCCCCATCCAATTTTCATCTATTTCCAGAACTTAAAGAATACCTTCGAGGACTTCACTTTGATAGTGATGAAGTGCTGCAAGCAGATGTGCAGTGACTGCATCAACAACTGGTCTCTTATTTGGAGAAATGTGTTCATCACCGGGGTGACTGTTGATAGAAGAAGAAAGATATAGAATGTTAATGAAGTTTGTTTTATTTAAAAAGCTTCAAGAGTTTTCACATAAAAAATTTAGAGGCATTACTTTTCACCACATCCTCATAAAAGAAATGATTTGCAGTAAGAAATCTTAGAACATCTAGGATCCCATACTTACCACCTCTCAAGAATTATCAAGATATGATTAGAGTTGTTACGTACTCACCAACATAAAAGCAGTCACTGTTTACCAAGCCATGTATGAATTAAGTGAGGAGAAACTTCAGTGTCTCTCAACATACAAAGTACCTTCTGGCTCAAAGATTGCAGAGCAATGCAGCACTCCATGTCTTTATATAATCATAGAATTTATGTTAGGCATATCCAGATGATGTTGCACATGGCCTTCCTAATTTTGTAATTCCTTGAACATATCATCATTATGTGAAAACTCCACAAACTGGGGAAATATGAACACTGAGTTACCTTGCAAAGTCAATTTGGCTTCAGTCTACTTTTATTTTCTTCCGTTTCAAAGTAAAACTTATGTAATTATGCACCGAGTCAATGTATACATTGAGAGAGATGTCAGGTTGTACGTTGCCCTAACATACACAACAGTATATCTCTCTTCATTTTTCTCTGGAAATGAGTAGCAAGTATATGCCAGTGTGCAGTTAAGATTCTAAAGTTTTTTGTTTCTAATATGGACAACGTGAGACAAAGCCAGATCTGTGAACTCTGATATGACAGAGTGTCAATTACTGTATTTGCTGACAGAGTGTAGCTATAATGCAGAGACAGTGAATACCTTATGCGGTGCCAGGTCCATAGACATTAAAAGCTAGCAGCAGACCCTTTGAAAGAATCTGACAGAGCTAAGATAAACAAGATTTAAGAGTGTATTTAAGTGACAATGATGCAATTTAGATTGGAGAGCAACGGACTGTTCTGAGTAATGTAACAGTATTATTGGGAGGAGGGAGAAGAAAGGTGAGGAACTTCCATTGCAATATGTGAAGGAATCATATCGGTAAAAACAAGACTTTTTAAGTGGTCTAATTACCAAAATTTAAGCACAGAAAAATTGTGTTGTAGGTTTAGTTACAAGATTAATATTTCAGTTTGTATTGAAATGAACAAGAAATATTTAACTGTAGTTGTACCAAGCTGTTAAGTAAACAGAAATATTTTCTCTAGTATACAAAATAAGTATGATTGCTGCCATAATTCCTTTACAGTGTCACTACAGCCAGGTTCAGTGTTGGCTGACTGAACAACACACTACCGCAAGAGGCAGACTGCCAAAAAGTATCACCTTGTGGTGTGGGCACTATTTGTATGTGTTAACTACGGTAGATCCACTAATTAATACAGAGTTTTTAAATATCTGTCTCGAAGTGTGGTGGAGAGAAGTGTAATGCTTTGCCAGGAAAAAAGTCACAACGATTTTTTTCAGAAGCCTTAGACTATATTAATCTTGATATGTACATGTCATTTGGGTGGGACAGCTTGCACATGTCATATTGATTTAGATGCTTCGATGCCAATTGAGGAACTATGATAGTGCAACAAATTAGTGACACAAATATACACTTTATTGTGCCGTGGTACTTAACTAAAGTTGTACAGCGACTCATTGGATGTGCTTGTGGACAGATGGCAACTAAGCAGTGGCCTGAATACAATGTCAACAAGACTATGGCCTTCCTGGGCACCACACTGTCAATCACTGTAGTAAACACTTCTCCCTATGCGAAGGCTATAGGCGACTCCACTTGTAGACTGTCTCGCAGCCTGATCTCCACTATGAACTGTAGCTATGAACAGCAACCCTGGAACTCTGTACTAGAGCTGTCATATGCCAGTGCCAAACATTACTGTCTGTTGCTACCTGTGGCCACTTGAAAGTCCAGCTCATTGGCAGCAGTGTGGAGGTTGCTGTTTGGGCTGCACTTTTGGTTGTAGGTGAACTTCAAAGCACTGGCGCTGTTTCAATGTGTCAGCTTTGGTTGCGTCCAGTGGCAAGGACACAACAAATCTGTCATTAACTTCTTTTTAGTTTATATAGCAGTGTCCTTGTTCAGTTATCTTCTCTTTCTTTTTCAAGTAATTAGTTATTTTACAGGAATTTCAGACTTTTTGTCATGCAACAGCCTATTGCTGTCACACATGATCAAAGTGAGCATTACCTGTATGTATCCTGATATTATTTACCAATGATTACTATGATAAAAAACTTTAGCTCATAGTTAATTGAATCCCATGATTCATCATCATCATCAGCTCACAGCATTTTAAAATGATAACTGAGTCATTTGGTAAAAATGAGAATCAACAACACTGTTGAACACCCAAAAAGCACACCATTAACCAGTCACACCAGGAAATGCTGAGAGATCACTCTTGATGGTGTTTGAAGTAGAACTAGTGCACATATGTTGTTCGATGAAGAAATTTGCCGCAGTAAAATGTTTTGTGTCCTAAAGGAAAGATACACCATGAATCAAGATACATGTGTTATGATTAAGGTGTTATATTTAGAGTCAAGACTCATTTCAAAATATTTTGTATCCTGAGCATATATAATAATAAAATATTTATTGCAAATATAGTCTATTTACAGACAAGTATTAATTCCTTTAAACATGTGGAAAATGACGATGAAGCCTGATTGGCAAAGCGAACCATAGTTCTAGTTGTAGAGGGAACAAGCTTGACCACATGATTAAGCACAGCTATGTTCAGTTCCAACTAGTACTCATTGTTACCTTGCAGTTCAAGCACAACCCCCCCAGGGGATCCACAACTCTTTTGTGGATACGTGTGTAGCGAGCACGGGACCCCGAGCTAATGTGGCCTTCCTTCTTTTCCGGGCTGCATACCCCCCCTTTCCGTATCCTTCCCCATCCCCCATCTTCGCCCCCCCCCCCTCACCTCTGGCTCTTTCCTTCCCTTTCTCCCCCTCTGGGAGTGTGGTTTGTGCCTACGTCCGGAGACGGACGCTTGTAAATGTACCGCACTCTTCGCCTTCCTTGCTTATATGTCTTCATCTTTCTTCGTCCTTCTCTTTTCCTTACCTCTTCTCTTTACCTCTTCTCTTTACCCTTTTCTCCGCTGCGGCGTTTGAGACCTCTCTTCTTTCCTTTCCCTGTCTCTTTCTTCCTCCCTGTGCGTGTCTGAAGGCCGACCCACGCACTTCCATGCGTAGCCGGTGACGGGGTAACGCGTAATTCCCCGCCCCGGGTAGACAGGTAGGACACGTACGTACCCCCTGGTAACGGCCAGGCCCAGGGAGGGGTGATTACCCGAGCTGATACCTTCCGAAAGTGCCAATTGGTCCCTCCGTCCGTTTGTCGGGAGGTGTGACCTGAGGTGTGAACAATCACCTAAGGCGGGTGTGCTCTCGGTGAGGGCCCCCACAAGGAAGGAGCGCGCCATCGGAGACGCCGGTAATCATGGGGGATTCTTCCGCAATGGTTTCCTCACCTTCCACTATGTCTGCTCACAAACATAAGTTCACTGAGTCTCAGCCACAGACGGTTCTTCCATCGTTGCCGCAGTTCCTTGTTGTTTCTCGGTCTGACGAAGGTCACGACTTTTCCACGGTCAACCCTTTCATTATTCAGAAAGGTGTCGACGCAATTGCGGGTCCTGTAAAGTCTTGTTCCAGATTACGGAATGGCACCCTGTTGTTGGAAACACACAGTGCCCTCCAGGCTCAAAAATTGCTGCGTACTTCTCTGCTCCACACCTTCCCTGTCTGGGTGGAACCGCACCGTACCTTAAATTCCTCGCGTGGAGTCGTTTATACACGCTCCCTCGATGGATTGTCTGACGAAGAAATTCAGCACTACCTGTCTGACCAGGGCGTCACAGCTGTTCATCGGGCTATGAAAAGGGTTGATTCGAACATCATTCCAACCCGCACTGTCTTCTTGACATTTGACAAAGTTCAACTCCCATCAAAAATCAAAGCAGGCTATGAGATAATTTCCGTTCGCCCTTATGTCCCAAACCCTACGCGTTGCTATCGATGTCAGCGGTTCAATCACACCAGCCAGTCCTGTTCCAATCCGGCCAAATGTGTTACGTGTGGCAAGGATGCCCATGAGGGTGCTTGTCCACCCCCATCCCCTCGCTGCATCAACTGTATGGGTGACCACGCTGCTTCCTCTCGAGATTGCCCCGTTTTTAAGGACGAAAAACTCATCCAGGAAATAAGAGTGAAGGAAAAGGTGTCGACCTTTGCTGCTCGAAAGTTACTCGCCAGTCGACAGCCCACTGTGCCTCAGAAAGGAAAATACAGCACTGTCCTTGCTTCTCCTCGGCCAACAAAGGAGGCGGCCACGCAGACTTGCGACCTCACCTTTAGTACCACGGTCGTCAGATCGGCCAGCGCAAAGATCGCCCGTTCAACCTCACCACTTTCGCCTGCCCACTCAATGGCTCACCCTTCGTCGGGTTCTGCTAAATCTCGAGCCCAAAAGTCAGACGCCAAGTCTTCGAAAAAAGAGCATTCTCGTGAAGAGTTTTTACGTACCGCAACTTCACAACCATCGGTTCCTCCTTCATCTAAACATCATACTTCCAAGAAGGCTACGAAGAAACACAGTTCCTCTCCTTCTCCGCCAAGGCGTGTCCCATCTACAGCACCACCTGGCGGAAATCACCCTCGGCCTTCTTCTGTGTCGCCGAGGCGCACTGCTGGTGGCCGGTCAACTGGCCGATCGTTGGTGGCTGGAGCTGCTCCTGACCAACCTATGGATCAGGATCTTCTGCCTTCGACTGAATGCCATTCCATGCTGTCGGTCGCAAGCTCTGAGCAGTCGTTGAGTTGACAGCACCCTTGGTCACGTTCCTCCATTTTCTGTTCCCCCTATGTCCATTATCCACTGGAATATCCGCGGCATTCGAGCCAATCGGGATGAATTGTCGATCCTCTTACGATCCTACTCGCCGGTCATCTTCTGTCTTCAGGAAACAAAGCTGCGTCCACATGACCGCTTTGTTCTCCCTCATTTTCAGTCCGTCCGATATGACCTCCCCTCTGTTGAAGGCACTCCAGCCCATGGAGGACTCATGATTCTGCTCCACGATACTCTCCATTATCACCAAATCCCCTTAAACAGTTCCTTCCAAGCTGTCGCCGTCCGTCTTTCCCTTTCTGGATACACGTTCTCTCTTTGTACGGTATACATTCCATCGTCCACACCAATGGCACGAGCTGATCTCCTTCATCTTCTTGGGCAGCTTCCACCCCCCTATTTGCTGGTTGGGGACTTCAATGCCCACCACCCGCTTTGGGGATCTCCACATCCTTGTCCACGTGGCTCACTATTGCTAGACGTCTTCCACCAAGCGGATCTAGTCTGCCTCAACACTGGGGTCCCCACATTTTTGTTTGCCTCCACGACAAATTTATCTCATTTGGACCTTGCGGTCGGTACTGTTCCGCTAGCTCGGCGCTTCGAATGGTTCGCCCTTGATGATACACACTCGAGTGACCACTTTCCATGTGTTCTTAGACTGCAGCCTCAACTGCCATATATGCGCTCGCGACGCTGGAAGTTTGCCCAAGCCGATTGGACACTTTTTTCGTCTCTAGCGACATTCGATGACCGTCGCTTTCCCAGCGTCGACGATGAGGTCACACATATTACCGACGTTATTCTCACAGCCGCGGAACGTTCAATACCACGCACCTCCGAATTGCCCCGGCGCCCCCCAGTTCCTTGGTGGAACGAGGCATGCCGTGACACAATACGTGAGCGGCGACGTGCTCTTCACATTTTCCGTCACCATCCAACTTTGGCAAACTGTATCCGATATAAGCAGCTCCGTGCGCGATGCCGTCGCGTCATCCGCGATAGCAAGAAGGCAAGCTGGAAATTCTTTATTAGCTCATTTAACACCTTCACTCCCTCCTCGGAAGTTTGGAGTCGGCTTCGACGGTTCTCAGGCGCACCTAGTTTCTCCCCGGTCTCTGGGCTCACTGTCGCGCATGATACCTTAGTGGACCCCGTCGCAATTTCTAACTCATTGGGTCAGCACTTTGCTGAGATTTCGAGCTCTTCAAATTACCCGCCAGCGTTTCTCCCGAAGAAACGTGCAGCGGAAGTGCGACATCTTGCTTTCTCCTCTCAAAATCGCGAAAGCTACAATACTGTTTTCTCCATGCGGGAACTCCAACATGCCCTCTCTTCTTCTCGCTCCTCCGCCCCAGGACCAGATGGTATCCATGTCCAAATGTTGCTGCATTTATCAACCCATAGCCTGCGTTACCTCCTTCGCCTTTACAATCGAATTTGGACCGACAGTACCTTTCCCAGGCGATGGCGGGAAGCTATTGTCGTTCCCGTCCCGAAACCTGGAAAGGACAAACATCTCCCCTCTAGCTATCGCCCCATTTCTCTCACGAGTAGTGTCTGTAAGGTTTTGGAGCGTATGGTGAATTACCGTTTAGCTTGGTGGCTGGAATCCCGCAGTCTTTTAACACCAGCCCAATGCGGATTCCGAAAGCATCGTTCGGCCGTTGACCATCTTGTTGCTCTCTCCACTTATATCATGAACAATTTTCTCCAGAAACGCCAAACGGTAGCAATATTTTTTGATCTGGAGAGAGCATACGATACCTGTTGGAGGACAGGCATCCTCCGCACACTGTTCTCTTGGGGCTTTCGAGGCCGGCTGCCCCTTTTTCTTCGCGAATTTATGGCAGAGCGCACATTTAGGGTGCGGGTGAACACTACTCTCTCCCGTACTTTCTCCCAAGAAAACGGGGTACCCCAGGGCTCCGTGCTGAGTGTTGTACTGTTTGCCATCGCCATTAATCCAATTATGGATTGTCTCCTTCCTGATGTCTCGGACTCCCTCTTTGTGGACGATTTTGCGATCTACTACAGCTCTCAACGGACCAGCCTGCTTGAAAGACGTCTTCAAGGATGTCTCGATCGCCTCCACTCGTGGAGCATCGAAACCGGCTTCCGTTTCTCACCCAGTAAGACCGTTTGTGTTAATTTTTGGCGACGTAAGGAGTTTCTTCCGCCCTCCTTACATCTAGGTCCTGTCAACCTTCCGTTTTCCGACGTCGCTAAATTCTTGGGTCTTATGTTTGACAGAAAACTGTGCTGGTCCTCCCACGTTTCCTGTCTTTCGGCTCGCTGTCTGCGTTCCCTTAACGCCCTCCGTGTCCTGAATGGTACCTCCTGGGGAGCGGACCGAGTGGTCCTTCTCCGCCTCTATCGCGCCTTAGTGCGCTCGAAATTGGATTATGGAAGCATAGTCTACTCCTCTGCTCGGCCGTCTATTCTTCGGCGTCTCGACTCTATCCACCACCGTGGATTACGTTTAGTGTCTGGAGCTTTTTACACCAGCCCTGTGGAAAGCCTTTATGCTGAGACTGCTGAACCTCCGCTGTCCAATCGGCGGGCAGTCCTTCTGAGTCGTTATGCTAGCCATCTGTCTTCCATGCCTGCTAATCCAGCCCATGACCTTTTTTTCGACACCTCCTTTGATGTCGGGTATGCAGGCCGCTCCTCCTCCCTACTACCCCCGGGAGTCCGCTTCCGTCAACTGCTCCATTCTGTCTCCTTCCGCTTTCCTAAAACCTTCTTGACAACTTGGGGTACAGCACCGCCTTGGCTCCGTCCCCGGATCGACTTGCTCAGAGACCTATGTCAATTTCCCAAGGATGGTACCCCTACACTTGTCTACCGTCGGGCATTTGCTGCTCAAAGTGCACAAATGACGGACGCCACATTTATTTACACCGACGGCTCGAAAACATCGTTAGGTGTAGGGAGTGCCTATATTGTTGGCGACACCCCAAATCACTTTCGGCTTCCCGACCAGTGGTCGGGTTATACTGCGGAGCTTTACGCTGTTCTCCAGGCTGTCCACTACATCCGCCGCCATCAGCGGATACAGTACGTAATCTGCTCAGATTCTCTCAGCTCTCTCCTAAGTCTCCAAGCTCTTTACCCTGTGCACCCTCTGGTCCACCAGATTCAGGACTGTCTGCGCTTGCTCCACCTGGGGGGCGTCTCAGTGGCGTTCCTCTGGCTCCCGGGACACGCTGGTATCTGTGGGAATGAGGCGGCCGATATAGCGGCCAAGGCTGCAGTCTCTCTTCCTCGGCCAGCTATTCAGTCTCTTCCGTTTACCGATCTACGGAGCGGTTTATGTCGCCAAGTTGCTCATTTATGGCATGCGCATTGGTCAACACTTCCCCATAATAAATTGCGGGAAGTGAAAGCCCTTCCTTGCGTTTGGACCTCTTCCTCCCGAACGCGTCGTCAGGAGGAGGTAATTTTAGCCAGACTCCGGATAGGGCACTGTCTTTTTAGCCATCGACATCTTTTAAGCGGTGATCCTCCCCCACTCTGTCCCCACTGCTCTCAGCTGTGGACGGTCAGACACCTTTTAATTGAATGCCCCTATTTTAATCCGTTACGCTCCCGTCTACAGCTATCGCCTGATCTATCGTTGATTTTAGCTGATGACACGCGCTCAGCTGACCGCGTTCTACAGTTTATTAGTGACAGTGAAATGACGTCAGTCATTTGATTTTTTTTTTTTGGGGACAACCAACCCCTTTCTATAGTGGATTTTTAAGCATTCCTTCTGCCTTTAGTTTCTCAAATTTTATGACTTTGTTCCCCTTGCTGCTGATTTTAAATTTCGTCTTTTTTCCTGTTTCCTACGTCACGGGCTGGGCGCTAATGACCATAGAAGTTTTGCGCCCTACAACCACAAAACCACAAAAACCAGTTCAAGCACAAAAAGCAATCACAGAAGATGCCTTTGTGGGCAGCCATGATGACCTGCTGTTAAAGTCATTAAATTTACAGACAATGAGAGGGAGGATGGAGTGACAGTGGCGATAGAAAAAGTATCAGAGCATGGAATCATTTGTTAAAGTTGAGTAAATCAAATATGTACAAATTATAGTGGGAGAAAACCATTAGCAAAGTGCACACACCAAATACCCCACTGACAATATGCATGCATATCCAATGCTTCACAGCAATTACTGCAATATGAACAGTAAAAATTTATACCAAATTTCTAAAAAATTCGCAGCTTTTGTCACATGGAAATGGACACCAAAGACAGGAAGGAAATGCTGAGAAAAATTATTTGATCTGTGGAATTTGGTGTTAAAAGGTGCCAGAATGAATGAGTTGTCATGTACAAACAATATGACATAGTTAAAAAAAATACTACTTTACATTTTTTATGAAAAAATGATACATCAGAATTAAAGCAGTCTTTTTTTTTTTTAATTCTGGGAAAATGTGGATTCATGCGTATTACAATATGAGTAATTGTTGTCAAAATATGGGAAGAGTACTGATGAACAAAAGCACCGGCGAATATTAAATTTTTGGGGTATGCAGGTCATTGTCATATAGAACGTAGCATTTGACAGCGCTCCAGTTGTAAGAAATCTATGCCATTATTTCCTCCCCTTCACATCTGTTGGGTGTAAACATGGCAGTGCTTCCACCATGCCAGGGCTTCAGTTTGCTTTGCTGTGCAGTAACTGTTGCTGCACTAGGGACAAATCAGAAAAAGGGTGAAATAAACTACATACTGCACTGGAATCCTAACCTGGGCCCTTGCCTTTTTCAGTTACCTCCTTAGTTACTTACACATATACCTCACCTGTACAGTCCACCAGTAACACTCTCTTACCTTCCAAACTTGATAGAGGTTCACCAGAATGAAATTTTGGACTACCACCACTGAGCAGAAGGATACGGTGGATAATGGCTTAGCTGCAGCCTAAGGATTGTTTCCAGAATTACTTCTTCAACCCGCAGAAGTAAGGATGGGTTTCAGCACACAATGTTAGTCTGTCAGAAAATTTGATAACAGTTTGTGCACTTCACTGAATGAAGAAAGATTCATTCTAAAGAAACTTTGTCAGATATGTAAATTATATTTCAGTGATACAGCACTAAGTTTAATAAATTGTGTACTTGAGTGATATCACTTATCCTTTTTTTTCAGAGCATTCAACAGCATATGGGTGAAGAAAAACTACAAACCTTTATCAACTTTGCCCTGCGATACATGGCAGATATAAAATTACCTGTCAAACGAGGTACATTTATTGAATTTCGCAATGGTATGATCAATGTCAGTCCTGTGGGAAGAAGCTGCAGTCAGAAGGAGCGAGAGCAGTTTTTTGAGTATGATAAAGAGCATAAAATACGTGAAAAATTTATTTCAGTACTAAGAAAGCAGTTTCCTGACTTGGGACTGGTCTATTCCATTGGTGAGTTTCCGTAAATGCTGCTGTTTATATACATTCTAGAGTTACATCAATCTGGATGCACTACTTTCAGAAATATGAGAAAATATTATCGTATTATATTCATCTTTTAGTTTCAGAAGTCTGAGTAATCAATAAATACTCAGCTAGCTAAGTGGGCATGTAGATGTGTAACAATACTGTTAGTCTGATCAGCCAAAACTTCACTTGATGACAAAAATTTTAGAATCTAGCATAGCAACTTATGTAGTGTAGGTTATTGCAGTGTATAACTAATTTCCTATCTGATGAGTCTGAATGTTGCAGAATATAATAAATTCAAGTGCATGACCCTAAAAATTGCATACAAAAAACTGTCTCTTTCTTACTACTTTTTTCTTATGTTTACTATGAACCAAGTAGTTACACCAGTGAGAAAAGTTTCTCAATTGTCCTTTTCATGAGTCAAATAAAAAAAATTTGTTCCCAAACAGGCCATGAAGGCCTACCAGTACCGAGCGGCCGCTGTTTCATCCTCAGCCCACAGGCATCACTCGATGCAGATATGGAGGGGCACGTGGACAGCACCCACTCTCCTGGCCATATGCCAGTTTACGAGACTGGAGCCGCTACTTATTGATCAAGTAGCTCCTCAATTTTTCTAACAAGGGTTGAGTGCATCCCACTTGCCAACAGCGGTTGGCAGACTGGGTGGTCACCCATCCAAGTGCTAGCCCGGCCTGACAGTGTTTAACTTCGGTGATCTGATGGGAACCGGTGTTACCACTGCAGCAAGACCATTTAAGGGACCAATTGGGGATGGAGAACTGGAATGAAAACGAAAATGAGTGGAGCTACAATTATGTGTCTTAAGTTGTTTGCAGAAAGTAATGCTCAGTAGTAATTGGATTCAACTCTTTCCAAAACATGATATTTTTTTTTTCCAAGCAATCAAGTCTCTCTTCACTGTTTCTCAGTTCACTATTTATAACTTTATTAGAGATTCGTAGTTTCTAAGTCATGTGCCTGCTTTCCATACTTAGCCCTTAATGGGTAAAGTTGTTAAGGCCCCCATTATGTGTGGAAGTATTCTTTCTCATACATCTGCATTCATCAGGCTAGGTAATATGCTGCTTACTGAATTCTACAACGTAACACCTTTGTTTTTTTAAAAGATAATGATTCACTTGGTAGAATGCCATGAAAGGATAAAGTTTTATCGGTAACAAAGAGTGCCCCCGTTTCCAGTGTCTTCTAACTCTTGATTATGTACACAACTTTTGTAACAGCAAGCTATTGATATGGTGCTATTAAAACATTGCTCATAACACACTGTAGTGAATTTCTATTTAGTTTTATCACTGATAATCTTAAGCTCCCCCTGCAGGTCCGTGGGTTAGAATAGGCCGGAGGTATTCCTGCCTATCATAAGAGGGGACTAAAAGGAGTGTCTCATGTTTCAGCCTTTATGTGATGGTTCCCTGTAGGGTTTGACCTCCATTTTTCAAAATTTTCCCGAAGAGCAAGCCAATTGGGGAAGGGCGCCTTGCATGGTGCATAGTGTCCCTCATGCGCTGAGACGTCTCCCATCCTTCGTTGACGTGGATCTGCGCTTCCGCTCATTCTCCAGCTGTTGAGTGAGGTCACCCTATCGGGTGCGTTTTCGTCCATCCTCTGTGCAGTATCGCTTTCTGTGCTGTCGACAATAATTGACTTCTTTGCTTGTTTGCGCCTGATATCCAGCATGGTAGACAGTCCGTTGTGGTGGGGCTGCCATGTACCATCTTGGTTATAGCCCCCTGACCACACAGGGATCGTTCTGCTGATGCCTGTGCTGTTAACTCCCCACGTATGCCGAGGAGTAGATGCCCGGGACTCCCGGCAATGGCCATCCTGCCAGGTGGCCTTAGTTGCGGCTTTGTGGCACCCTTGGGGAGAGCCACTGGTTGGAGTGGGTGGCATCAGGGCAGATGACAAGCCATGAAGTGTAGAATGTCATCTCTTGCTGGTGGTCAAACACCAGCAGTCTCTAAGCGGTCAAGGTCTAACTTCAGTGCTAAGAAATGAGACTCCAAATCATTCCCCTCCCTCCATCCCCCTCCTCCCTCCTCCACCTAGCCACACCACGGAAGGAACGCCAGGCTAGGGATGGCAGCGAAACTTATTCAGCCCAGCATCTCATATGTAGGAGAGTTGATGGGGAATCTTTCTTGTGGAGCATTTAGAGGACAAGTTATGGGCGGTGGAGGGTTTGTCCAAAATGTGATCAGGGTTGGCCTTTATCAAAACAGCATCCTCTGCCCAGTCATGGGCACTACTCACCTGTGACAAGCTGGGGGATATTTCTGTTTCTATCACACCCCATAAGAGCTTAAATATGGTCCAGGGTATCATATTTCACAGGGTCCTTCTTTCGCACTCTGATGATGAGCTGCATGCCAGTTTAGAGCAGCGAGGTGTCCATTTCATCCAGAGTGCCCGCTGGGGTCCAAGGGATAATCATGGTGCCTTCATCTTATCCTTCAAGGGTGACACATTACCTGAGAAGGTCAAGGTGATGGTCTGCCACTGTGACATAAAGCCATATATCCCTCCCCCAATGTACAGTCTGGAAGTACAGTCATATGTCTTTCCGCTGTACTTCAAGCATCACCTGTCAGGATTGTGGATGTCCTTTACATCCCAATACTCCATGTGCCCCGCCTCCCATCTGTCTCAACTGCGGAGATCACCATTCACCTTGCTCGCCCGACTGCAGGATTCTCCAGAAAGAAAGAAAATAATGGAATACGAGACCCTGGACTGACTGACCTACACTGAGGCTAAGAGAAGATATGAGAGGCTACATCCTGTGCATATGACGTCAACCTGTGCTGCCACTATGACAACAGTTCTACTGTCTTCTGTTCCGCCATGTACAGTTGGCTCTCAGAACTGTCAGACTCCACCTGCCCCTGCCCCTTGATGGTGGGGAGCACTTCCCTCCCTGTTGCTCCTGCACATCCTATTTCAGGAGCAACACCCCCCCCCCCCCCCAACCATCAGGGACGTCAGACCCCACTTCTCAGCCAGAGAAGCATAAATCTTCTTTGGCTCCTCTCACCAGGAAGGGGTCCTTCGGGGTCACTCCCTTCCCAGGTTCCTACCAGTGGCAAAGCTGACACCCGCCAGTGGCAGAAGCAACCACAGTTAGCTGGTCGTAGAGAGTAATAATCCTCCTCAGTCCCTGAGACTGAATCTGTGAAGCCCTTCCAGCCAGACAAACCTTAGGAGCAGTGAGAGAAACCTAAAAAGAAAAAGACCCCCAAGAACCAAGGCACTACGGTGGCACCCACACCACCACTACCTACAAGCTCTGTGTCTGAGGATGAGGTGGGAATTCTGGCATCCGCTGAGGACCTAGATCTTGCTGGGGCCTCAGACACAGTGGCTGTCGATAACACAGGTGACCCTGAGGCGTAGACTGCCTCATTGAGTGTTTCATGCCTTCCCAGTCTCACGATCACGTAATCCTCCAGTGGAATTGCGGTGGTTTTTTCCACCACCTGGCTGAACTATGGCAGCTGTTAAGCTTTACGCCTGTTTTCTGCATTGCCCTCCAGGAAGTCAGGTGCCCGGCAAAGTGGACCCATGCCCTCTGTGGCTATAAGGGATGTTACAGGAACAGTAGTGACTATAGTAGTGTCAGGTGGAGTTTGCGTCTATGTCCTGAACTCAGTGTGTAGTGAACCTGTGCCCCTTCAAACTCTCTTGAAGCTGTGGCTGTCGGAATAAGGACAACGTAGGAAATAACTCTCTGCAGTGTATATCTTCCTCTAGATGGTGCAGTACCCCTGAACGAACTGGCTGCACTTATTGATCAACACCCTAAACCTTTCCCACTTTTGGGAGATTTTAACAAACATAACCCCTTGTGGGGTGCCACCACGCTTACTGGCCGAGGTAGGGAGGTCGAAAATTTACAGGTGCTCCCACACATTTCAGTGTGGTACATGGCATATTTGCAGCCATTGATCTCTCAGTTTGCAATCCTGGCCCTCTCCCATCTATCCACTGGAGAGCACAGAACGACCTGTGTGGTAGTGACCACTTCCCCATCTTCCTATCACTCCCATGGATGCCTACCCAGATGGGCTTTAAACAAGGCAGACTGAAAAGCCTTCACCTCTGTGTCACTGCTGAATCTCCCCCACATGGTGCCATTGATGTTGTTGTTGAGCAGGTCACTACAACAATCGTTTCTGCAGCAGAAAACATGATCCCTCGCTCTTTAGGATGCCCCCAGTGAAAGACAGTCCCTTGTTGGTTGCCGGAAGTCACTGAGGCAATTAAAGAGCGTTGGCGAGCTCTACAGTGTCATAAGCAGCACCCTTCCCTAGTGCCCCTAATAGCCTTTAAGCAGCTCCGTGCCCGCGTTTACCAGCTTATAAAACAGTGGAAACAGGAGTGTTGGGAGAGGTATGTGTCGACCATTGGATGCCATACATCACCTTCCCAAGCCTGGACGAAGGACATCTTTTTCGGTACCAGAGCTCAACAGGTGTCCCTGGCATTAACATCAATGGCGTGTTATCTGCCGAAGCAAACACGATTGCTGAGCACTATGCTCGAGCCTCTGCATCGCAGAACTACCCCCCAGCCTTTCGCACCCTCGAACAGCGGATGGAAAGGAAAGTCCTCTCCTTCACTACACACCGCAGTGAACCCTATAATGCCCCATTTACAGAGTGGGTGCTCCTCAGCACCCTTGCACATTGCCCCGACACAGCTCCTGGGCCAGACCAGATCCACAGTCAGATGATTAAACATCTCTCATCTGACTACAAGCGACATCTCCTCATCTTCAACCGGATCTGGTGCAATGGCATCTTTCCTTCGCAAAGGCATGAGAGCACCATAATTCCAGTGCTCAAACCCGGTCAAACCCTGCTTGATGTGGATAGCTACTGGCCCATCAGCCTCACCAATGTTCTTTGCAAGCAGTTGGAACGTATGGTGTCTCAGTGGTTGGGTTGGTCCTGGAGTCACATGGCATACTGGTTCCATGCCACGGCAGCTTCCACCAGGGTCGCTCTACCACTGATAATCTTGTGTCCCTTGAGTCTGCCATGTGAACAGCCTTTTACAGACATCAACATCTGGTTGCCGTCCTTTTTGACTTACATAAAGCATATGACATGACCTAGCGACATCGTATCCGTGCCACATTGTATGAGTGGGGTCTCCGGGGCCCACTCCCGATTTTTATCCAAAACTTCCTGTCACTCTGTACTTTCTGTGTCCAAGTCGGTGCCTTCCATTGTTCCCCCCTGTATTCAGGAGAATGGCGTTCTACAGGGCTCCATATTGAGTGTCTCTATTTTTTGTGGATATTAACGGTCTAGCAGCAGCTGTAGGGCTCTCAATCTCACCATCTCTGTATGCGGATGACTTCTACATTTCGTACTGCTCCTCCAGCACTGGTGTTGCTGAGCGTCAGCTACAGGGAGCTATTCACAAGGTGCAGTCATGGGCTCTACCCCTCCCGGCCTCCAGTTTTCAGCCGCAAAGTCATGTGTCATACATTTCTGTCTGCATCACACCGTTCATTCAGAACCAGAACTTTACCTTAATGACAATCCACTCACACTAGCAGAGACATATCGATTCTTAGGACTGCTTTTCAATGCCCAATTGACTTGGCTACCTCACCTTCATCAGCTGAAGCAGAAGTGCTGGCAGTACCTCAGTGCCCTCCGCTGTCTGACCAACACCAACTGCGGTGCAGATCACTCCACACTGCTGCAGCTCTTGTTCAATCCCCCCTTGACTATGGGAGTCTGGTTTATGGTTTTGGGGCGCCCTCAGCATTGCGTTTACTCAACCCAGTGCACCATGGTGGCGTTCGCCTATCGACAGGAGCTTTTAGAATGAATCCAGTGACCAGTGTCATAGTGGAGGCCAGAGTCCCTCCATTGAAGGTTAGGTGTGCACAACTGCTCGCCAGTTATATTGCACATGTTCATAGTTCTCCTGCATATCCGAATTACCATATCCTTTTCCCAACCACGGCAGTTCATCTCCCGAATTGGCAGCCCAGGTCGGGGCTTACGATTGCGGTTCGTGTCCGGTCCCTTCTGTCTGACTGGAGTCCTTCCCATTACCACCTCTACTCGAGGTCCATTCACGTACACCTCCGTGGTGCACACCTAGGTCGCAGATTCTTCTGGACCTTTCACATGGCCCTACGGATTCCGTTAACCCTGCAGCTCTCCGTTATCACTTCCTCTCGATTCTCAACATGTACCAGGGCCATGAAGTGGTCTGCACTGATGGCTGCTGGTCATGTAGGCTTTGCGTATGTTCATGGAGGACATATTGAACAGCATTGCTTGCCAGATGGCTGTGTACTGACTCCTTGAGCAGCCTACAAGCTATCGACCGGTGCTACCGTCTCCATCCGTCATAGTGGCTGGCTTCTCCTTTTTATTCTCACGGTCGGCCAGCCATGGTAATCTGCTCTCTTGTTTTGATCTCTTCTACATGTTTCTCACGTCTCTCTGTGGTTTTCTTGTCCAATTTTGTCCATTTTGGTGTTTGTTACCCTTCTGTTATTCTTGTGGTTTTCTCCTTTCTTCCAGCTGTGTTTTGTATGTTTTGATCATTTTACTCCCACCGTTGTGGAGCTATTTTAATTGGAACAAAGGACCGAGACCTAGCAGTTTGGTCCCTTCTCTCCTCTTTTAAACCAACGAACCAACCAACCAACCAATCTTACGCTTTTCTCTATCTGAAACAAAAGACAATCATTGTACACTATTTATCTTTATTTGTGAACAAAGCAGTTAGTTTTGCATCATGTTAACAGTGAATCATCCTACTTTTCACTTCAGGATTTAAGGCTGGGGTAAAATGCCAGCTTCTTCCATGAACTCCACCCAAGCAGTGGTATATTTATGCATGTGTAACAGAACATGCACATTTCTATCAGCAGAATAGCATTTTCATTCCACATCTCCATTCAGTGACTTGTCAGCCAGCCACTATCACAACACCTGTCAGAACAGTTAAAGTTATTCATGGCAACAGTGACCACAGAAATCAGTTTTACTGTGAGGAAACAAATCCATGTCAAGTTGTCACTGGGATAAAAATAGACCTGAAGACAAAGTCAGTGGAACCACACTTCAGTAGTGAGAAAATTTAAATTAAAAGAAAGGTATAAAATTATGGCAGTTGTTTGATTTGTGACAGCAAAAGAAACAGCATATACGATGACCTGAGTAGTCTGTTAAGTTTCTAAATGCAATTTTAAATTTCTATGACCTACTTTCTACGCATTCAAGCAGCTGCAGAACCCAGCACTACAGACAATAAAATGGAGTCTGCCTCTGAGAACTATTGTAGCTCTTGTAGTATTTAATGAAGCTCAGAAGGTATCTTTTTTTGGGTCATTAGTCTTTTCACTGGTTTGATGCCATCCAGCTCATTTTCCAACAACAACAGCCCATCTCTTCGTGTCATAGTGGCACTTACACTGAAGCGCCAAAGAAACTGTTCTAGGCAAGCGTATTCAAATTCAGAGATATGTAAACAAGCAGAATATGCCATTCCAGCCGGCAAAGCCTATTGAAGACAAGTGTCTGGCCCAGTTTTTAGATGGGTTACTACTGCTACAGTGGCACGTTATCAAGATTTAAGTGAGTTTGAACATAATGTTATAGTCAGCGCACGATCGATGGGACACAGCATCTCCAAGATAGCAATGAAGTGGGGACTTTCCCATACAACTATTTCACATGCACACCATGAATACCAAGAATGTGGTAAAACATCAAATCTCCAACATCGTTGCGACTAGAAAAAGATCGTGCAAGAACGGGACCGATGGCAGCTGAAGAGAATCATTCAATGTGACAGAAGTCCAACCCTTCTGCAAATTGCAGCAGATTTCAGTGCTGGGCCATCAATAAGTGTCAGCGTGCGAACCATTCAATGAAACATCATTGATATGGGCTTTCAGAGCTGACAGCCCTCTTGTGTACCCTTGATGACTGCACAGACACAAAACTTTATGACTCGCCTGGGCCCATCAACACCGACATTGTACTGTTGATGACTGGAAAAATGATGCCTGGTCAAACGAGTCTTGTTTCAAATTGTATAGAGCAGATGGATGTGTACGGGTATGCAGACAACCTCATGAATCCATGGACCCTGCATGTCAGCAGGGATTTGTTCAAGTTGGTGGAGGCTCCATAATGATATGGGGCATGTGCAGTTGGAGTGATGTGTGACCCCTGATATGTCTAGATATGACTCTGACAGGTGATACATATGTAAGCATCCTGCCTGATCACCTGCATCCATTCGTGTCTGATGGACATGGGCAATTCCAGCAGGACAATGCGACACCCAAAACGTCCAGAATTGCTACTGAGTGGCTCCAGGAACACTCTTCTGAGTTTAAAACACTTCTGCTGGCCACCAAACTCCGCAGACACAAACATTATTGAGCATATCTGGGATGCTCTGCAATGCGCTGTTCAGAAGAGATCTCCACTCCCTTGTACTCTTATGGATTTATGGTATCAATTCCCTCCAGCACTACTTCAGACATTAGTCAAGTCCATGCCACGTCATGATGTGGCACCTCTGCATGCTTGTGGGGGTCCTACAAAATATTAGGCAGGTGTACCAATTTCTTTGGCCCTTCAGTGTACATCCAATGTAATTAATTATTTCTTGGATATATTCCAACACTGGTCTTCCACTACAGTTTTCACCCTCTACAGCCCCCTCTACCATTCCCTGATGCCTGCACACACATCTTGTCATCCTGTCCCTTCTTTGTGACAGTGTTTTCCACATATTCCATTCCTATCTGAGTCTGCAGAGAATCTCCTGTTTACTTATCAGTCCACCTAATTTTCAACAAGCTTCTGCAGCACTAGATTCGCTTCTTCTCTGGTTTTCCCACAGTCCACGATTCACTTCCATACAAGGTGCTATGCTCCAACCACACATTCTCAAAAATTTCTTCCTCAAATTAGGGCGGTTACTTGATACTAGTAGACTTCTTTTGGCCATGAATGCCATCTTTGTCTTTGTTAGTCAGTTTTTTTTATGTCCTCCTTGCTTCACCCATCGTGTTATATTGCTTCGAAGGTAGCAGAACTACTTCACTTCATCTACTTCATGGTTCTTAATTTTGTTGTCAAATTTATCACTAATCACATTCCTGCTATTCCTCATTACTCTCGTTTTTCTTCAGTTTACTATCAATACATATTATGTTCTCAGTAGACTGTTCATTCCATTCAACAGGTCCTGTACATCTTTCCCACTTAAAATGAGGACAACCAGTATCATCATCGTGTATTTTCATTGATATTCTTTCACCCTAAATTCTTTTTTCACTCCTGAACTTTTCATTTTATTTCCATCATTGTTTCTGTGATGTTCAGATTGAACAACAAGGGAGAAAGGCTGTGTTCCTGTTTTACTCCCTTTCTAATCGAAGCACTTCATTCTTAATTGCTCATTCTCAATTGTTCCCTCTTGGTCCTTGCACATATTGTATATTACCTGTTCTTCCCCATAGCTAACAATTACTTTCTAAAAAGTTCAAACTTATTGCACCAAGGGACAGAAAACTAACTTTTACAAAGATTTATGTGCTCTCCATCCATACATAAATTAATTAATATGGAGATTAAAGGATTAACTTATGTTTCTAACTGAGTTTCATGAGTGTTCGGAGTAGTTTTCACTTAGAAGACCTCTATGAATAATGTCTGTTGGTTTCATAGGTCTCGAATGAGAAACACTTTTTGGATAATGGGTGTCATGTATGTCACATAGATCAGGCTTAGAAAATAATAAAACATGTAATTTCTGCAGAGAAATTTGGAGTGTGGGTATGAAAGGAGAGCAAGGTTTTGCTTTGAGGTCAACAGTAAAATGAAGCCATAGTAGTCAACTGAACTTTCTTCATATAGTTAAAACATTTTTTTTTTTAATGTGTGTGTTTCAGAACACACTACATGTAAAATTTTATAACCAGTTAACTGTATCATATACATATGTTTTAGGAGTTGCCCACTCCCAGGCTGGAAACTGTTACTAATTTGTCAGGGTATGTGGCCTTAGGACTTGTCAGGTCTCATTTGATGTAAATAATAAAAAAAAAATTAGTTGTTACTCAATGTATTGTTCAGTATACATCTCGTAGCTTTGGCCTCAGCATGGACCATTGCTGCGTAGGCCATAGAGAAACCTGCTGTCATCAATTGCAGACACCAGGTTGCCCAGAGGTCGCTGTGTCAGCTCACAGCATAGATTGGCAACTTGTGGTCTGGAAAGTTGCCCACACACCAATCTGTATGTGCTTCCTATGTGGCATATCTGTTGAAAAGGAGGCATGATTGCAGTGCATGTGTGATTAATTCATACACTACCTTGAGAGTGCTCCATCCCTCTCTGATCACTGCCTGTGTAGTCCCATCAGATGGGCTGCGGCATTTGGTGCTGGGATGTCTCATGTCATGTTTTCTGCTGATCCCGGCCCACTGGTTTATCTAATTCCAAAGTATCAGAGTAGCTCATGCTGTGAACTGGAATGGTAGTGATGGACCCATGGACTACCCATCAACGGCAGTTTCAATCCTGGACTCGCATCAGTTATCTGTGGTTATGGAACTGCTGTCATTTCACCACACAGCAAGAGTATGACTGGCACAGTGTGATAATAGTGGAACAATCTTACACAAGATGTTACAATACTACAATTACTATAATCAGAGAATCGAGTGCGAACAGTATGGTCAACATTGAACCTACCGATCAACTGCCTCTAAGTTAGTGTAGGTGTATTTATATTGAACAGAAGAGAGGCTTTTCTGTGTGATATGACTGAATCAGTCCAGTTTATTATAAATGGTCAGCGGTCTCTAGTTCTGCCACATTTGCTTAACGGGTTTGTTACAGTTCCGTAACAGCTCTGTCAGATCCCTTATAGGCATTCTTGCATCCTACCTAGTGCTGCTCAGTATTACTGAGCCCACTCACATTCATAGACAGAAGTGTCACTGTCACTTTCTTGGTGACCGACTAACCGTGTCAAAATGTTTATGGCTTTCGGCTAGCTTGAGTTGACACATCCCTGTGCTGAAGCAATGCTGGGCTGTGGGGGCTTTAAAAAAATTTTGTGCTCCCATTCCTGTATGTTTTGGTGCAGAACACTGTATATGAGAGAGAGAGGGGTAGTGTGGGGTGTAAGAACCATGTACCTCCATCGGGAATGGGAGTGGATGTGAAAATGGTTGGTAAGACCTTACGTCTATGTTGTCTTGCATGACAGACGCATTATGCGGGTTGTATCAGGATGCTTTCCAGGGGATATACATGCAGATGGATATTGCTTAGCAGAGGAAGGGGATAGAGGGAGATGGTGAAATGGAGGGGAAGTCGTAGTTGGGTGAAGGGTAGTGGTGTGTATCTTATATATATATAAACAAAGATGATGTGACTTACCAAACGAAAGCGCTGGCACGTCGATAGATGCACTTGAATATAAATGGCTTAGGGGCAGAACTACCAAATCGTAAATTCTCAAAAATCGACGAACTAAAAATTCTGCTTTCAGAATCCGTAAATATTAAAATAATCTGCCTAAATGAACACTGGTTAACAGAAGATAGTATAAAAGTACTAAATAGTATTAATAATTTTAAGGTAGCTGCTAGCTTTTGTAGAATAAGCAAATCTCGTGGAGGCTCCTGCATTCTTGTCAATTCTTCCATAAGTTATACAGTAAGAGATAGTTTTAATTATTTAAATGAAGAGAGCGTGTTTGAAAGTTGCTCTGTAGAGCTGAGTGATCTGAATACATTGGTTATAGCAATCTACAGAATTCCTGGATGTGCGGTAACAAAAGTGTTTTTAACCAAATTCGAATGCCTCCTGGAAAAACTCCAGAAAGAAAGTAAGAAAAATGTTGTTATAGCAGCAGACTTCAACTTAAATGTCTTAGTTGAAAGCAATGATTCCACAAAATTTCGTGACTTAATTCAGAAATCTGGTTTCAAGCTAAATTTTTCTGAAGGCACTAGGGAAAACAGCAGATCAGTGACCTGCATTGATAATATTATTACTAACTACATATTTGACAGTGGAAATAAGCACAAATACTGCTTAGACTTGGGTATTTCAGATCACTCAGCTCTGTTTATTGAGCTCCCAAAAGCAAATAACCTAAAGTCTCCAGAAGTGTGTATAAAAAGGGATCTCAGTAAAAGTAAAATGGATTTATTCCGCAGTAAATTAAGTATAATAAGCTGGCCTGTAGACTACAATAGTTCAAGCTCGGTTAACTATGGCAAATTCTTAAATTGTTTCTTAGAGGTATTTAATGAATCATTTCCTCGTAGATATAAGCAAAAGAAGGTTAATGGTAAACTCAAATGGATTACAACAGGAATAAAGATCTCTAGTGCCAGAAAGAGAGAGCTCCACAATGAGTTAAAATCAAACAGAAATCCAGATTTTGTCATTTATGTCAAACAGTATAAAGCTGTATTTAGGAAAGTTGTAGCGGCAGCTAAAAAAATGGCAAATAATAAATTCATACGAGAACACAGAAATAAGACAAAAGCAGTGTGGTCAGTTGTTCAGTCTGAACTAGGAGCCAAAGTAAAAATTCATGAGATTTTGAAAATTAGACATGAAAATGAAATTATAGTAAACCCTGATCAGATGTCAAGTTGTTTCAATGAATTCTTCCTAAACGTAGTAAGATCGGATGTGGATATGACATTCTATCAGGGCATCACAAATTTGGAAAACAGCCAGAACACATCTTTTAAACAATTTGAAAAAATAACCCAAAGGGATGTGGAAAAGGAAATATTGTCTCTAAAAAACAAAACCTCACATGGGTGGGATGAAATAACAACATCTGTAATCAAGTATGTGTATGATATTATTTCCCAACCACTGTCAACTATTATAAATCAATCTTATGAACAGGGATGCTTTCCAGAGGTATTGAAATATGGTGAGATCAAACCTCTATTCAAGAAAGGATCGACAGAAGATATGGGGAATTACCGCCCTATCTCTCTCTTGCCGGTCTTCTCTAAAGTGTTTGAAAAGATTGCAGCAAAACAAATTAATAACTTTCTTACTGTAAATGATATAATTTTTAAAAACCAGTTCGGATTCCAACAGGGTAAAAGCACTGCGAACGCTATAAATGAGTTTATCCAAAAAATATGCTCCACGTTAGATAAAGGTAGATAGGTCACAGGTATATTCTGTGATCTGACTAAAGCTTTTGATTCAGTGAACCATGCATTACTCCTCCACAAATTACAGATGTATGGAATCAGAGACACTGCTTTAAAATGGTTTAGCTCTTACCTGTCAGGTAGGAAACAAAGAGTAATTTTAACTTCAAATGGAACCAATTATTCATCAGACTGGAAAACAGTTCCCCAAGGAGTCCCACAAGGTTCGATATTGGGTCCCTATCTGTTTCTTTTTTACGTAAATGACCTACCACTTGCTATTGATGTTCATTCAGTCTTATTTGCTGATGATACATCAGTTCTAATTGAAAGTGAGGTATCTGAAAATATTCCAGAAAAAGCCAAAAACACTTTAGAAAAACTTGAATCTTGGTTCTATCAAAATGGACTAAAACTAAATGTAACTAAAACCAAAATGATGCAATTTGAAGCTAAATCAGTAGAAAGGAGTGAAATAAAGATAACTTGCAATGATCAGGATATCACAGAAGCAAACCACGTGAAGTTCTTAGGCCTAAATCTTGACAAAAATTTAAATTGGAAGGTACACATAGATTACTTAGCAAATCAACTGAACAACTTAGCATTTGCAATGTGTATTTTGTCAGGTGCCACAAACATAGATACCAGAAAGATAGTTTATCACTGCTACTTTGAGTCAGTTATTCGTTATGGCATAATCTTCTGGGGAAATTCAGCAAATGTCACTAGGCTCCTAGTATTACAAAAGAAAGTAATTAGAAACATGTGTGTTGCAAAAAAACGGGAATCCTGTCGACCACTGTTAAAAAATTTAAAAGTACTATCGATCCCCTCACTTTACATATATGAGATGGTGGTGTTCCTATATAGAAATCAACATACACTAGACAATTTCCGTTTTGACCACAACTACAGTACTCGCCACAGAGATAACTTCAAACTTCCAACACATCGTTTAAAACTTTATGCCCAAACGCCAGAGTATATGGGGTTAAAAATTTTCAATAAAATAAAAGGCAGTAATATATTTAAAATGGAGATTGGTTCACTGAAAAGATTGCTCTTTACTCTCCTGGTGGAAAAGTGTTATTATTCTGTCGATGAATTCATTGAGGACAGCTTCACAATCTGAACACAGGGATTGTAATACATTTATTATTTTATGTACATGTGTAGCTGTAACTTAGAAATGTAAAATATAATGTAAACTTTTGTAATTCTCTTAAAAAAGTGAAAAAAAGTTTCTTTTGTAAACCTTGACATGTCTCCTGTACATCAAATCAAATGATTTGAAAATTGTATGTAATGAGATGAATAAACCACATAACACATAACATAACACACAAACATACACACAAAATTCTAGCTTTCGCAACCAACGGTTGCCTCGTCAGGAAAGAGGGAAGGAGAGGGAAAGACAAAAGGATGTGGGTTTTAAGGGAGAGGGTAAGGAGTCATTCCAATCCCGGGAGCGGAAAGACTTACCTTAGGGGGGAAAAAGGACGGGTATACACTCACGCACATATCCATCCACACATATACAGACACAAGCAGACACATACAGAGGCAAAGAGTTTGGGCAGAGATAATATATATAATCACACCATTCACACTGTCTGATAACAGTGCCTGTCTGCAACTTGACAAGCCTTATTTACGGTAACTGGCAATCTGTCTTCTACTACATTGTTGATATTCCTAATATATATAATCTTATACATATGTGTGTGTTTTAGGTGGTCAGATCAGCTTTGATGTTTTTCCAGAAGGTTGGGACAAGACTTACTGTTTACAACACATCATGAAAGACAATTTCAAAGAAATTCATTTCTTTGGTGATAAAACGTACAAAGGAGGAAATGATTATGAAATATTTAGTGATGAAAGGACTATTGGTCATTCAGTGAAGTCACCTCAAGATACAAAAAAGCAGTTGGAGGAGTTGTTTGCTTTAACATAGTAATAGGCTTATTTAGAAATCCTCTTATCTGTGATACTTGTTTTGGGAATGTTATAGTTACCACTTTGAACTTGTGTATTGGCTTATATTTGTCTGCAAAAAACTTTAAATATTTTGGACACCAGTATGCCAAACAAATTAAAAATTATTTAATATATGTGTATGTCATTTTAATTCAATAAATGACACAAAATGTACTTAATGGTAATGAAATGCTGTGTCCATTTCTATTTCACTTATTTCTTGAATAAAAAAATGTTATAATAATGAGCATCATAAGAGCTATCTTATTCCAGAGCATATATCGGTATCAGAATAACAATGTGATTTACAGTTGATCATGGGAGGGGATGTCACCATCTTGCCATTATGTGCAACTGTAATATGGCTTCAGTTACAACAGCTGTGTGGTTCCGTACTGAGTATGTTCATTCATTTTGTATTACTGTATAGTATTGAGCTCACTTTTCAGAATTCTAATACTCTTATCATTATCCTAATCAATTTTGCCACTAGCTTCACGCATTCCATAAAAGAAACATCCTACGTGAGCAGCAAAGCATATAAGGACAAATTGCAGCAATTGTGTCTATACACTGAATTTTCAAGTGTAGGTGAGTGAGCAGAGCAATGTGACAACTGTGTGCAGGACAAAAGGTGTGCTCTGGTTGGTTTTTACTATGGTAGTTGGCCTGTCATGTACCGGCATGCCTCAGGAACAACTGTGCTCAGTTTCAGCTCTGCAGGCCGGCCGGTTCTAAGCGCTTCAGTCTGGAACCGCGCGACTGCTATGGTCGCAGTTCGAATCCTGCCTCGGGCATGGATGTGTGTGATATCCTTAGGTTAGTTAGGTTTAAGTAGTTCTAAGTTCTACGGGACTGATGACCTCAGATGTTAAGGCCCATAGTGCTCAAAGCCATTTGAACCCTTTTTTTTTTTCCCCAGCTCTGTAGCTAGCCTGTACGGTTCTGTTCTGTGCTTTCAAAATGTTTAAGACTATCAACTCGCCCACAGGGATTGAGGTTCGCTCAGTGATACAGTTTTTGTCAGCTAGGAACCTGTCTGCTGCAGAAATTCATCGACAAATTTGCGAAGTGTATGATGATACTGTTACGAGTGAAAACAAAGTGTGTAAGTGGGTACAAGAATTCAATGATGGCCGTGACTACATCCATGATGAGGTCCGCTCCGGTCGCCCTTCTTTGACTACAAACGATTTGGTGGCATCAGTTGAAGTGAGGATTCGTGAGAACAGGTGCTTCACAATAACAGATATCTCAAAGGAATTTCCTGATGTATTGAGATCAGTGCTTTACAACATTGTTTCTGAACACCTAAAGTTTAGGAAACTGTGCTCGCATTGTCTCCCGAAACTCCTAATGGAGGACCACAAAAACCAAAGATTTGAGTGTGTAATGAAATTCTTGACTCATTATCACGAAGAAGATGACTGCTTCTTGAGTCAGATCGTAACTGGAGACGAAACACGGGTTTCGAATATCACGCCCGAATCGAAGCAACAGAGCATGGAATGGAGACACATACACTCGCCTGTAAAGGTGAAGGCCAAACAGACTCTGTCCCAGCACAAAATCATGGCATCAGTGTTTTGTTGGTCAACTTCATGCAATGAGGAACCACTATCAATGCAGAAGCATACTGCCAAACCATGAGAAAGCTATGCATAGCGATTCAAAACAAAAGACGTGGCATGCTGACAAAGGGAATTGTCCTTCTCCATGACAATGCAAGACCTCATACTGCAGGTCAGACCCGTTATTTATTGGACAGTTTTTGCTGGGAAGGTTTAGACCACCCACCCTACAGTCCTGATCTTGCGCCGAGCGATTACCATCTGTTTCTCCACTTCAAACAACACCACAGTGGCAACTGTTACAATGATGATGACGACGTGAAAAAGGCAGTGAACTCGTGGTTATTGGAGCAGGCAGCAAGTTTTTATGAAGAGGTTGTTGTTGTTGTGGTCTTCAGTCCTGAGACTGGTTTGATGCAGCTCTCCATGCTACTCTATCCTGTGCAAGCTTCTTCATCTCCCAGTACCTACTGCAACCTACATCCTTCTGCATCTGCTTAGTGTATTGATCTCTTGGTCTCCCTCTACGATTTTTACCCTCCACGCTGCCCTCCAATGCTAAATTTGTGATCCCTTGATGCCTCAAAACATGTCCTACCAACCGATCCCTTCTTCTAGTCAAGTTGTGCCACAAACTTCTCTTCTCCCCAATCCTATTCAATACTTCCTCATTAGTTACGTGATCTACCCACCTTATCTTCAGCATTCTTCTGTAGCACCACATTTCGAAAGCTTCTATTCTCTTCTTGTCCAAACTGGTTATCGTCCATGTTTCACTTCCATACATGGCTACACTCCATACAAATACTTTCAGAAACGACTTCCTGACACTTAAATCTATACTCGATGTTAACAAATTTCTCTTCTTCAGAAACGATTTCCTTGCCATTGCCAGTCTACATTTTATATCCTCTCTACTTCGACCATCATCAGTTATTTTACTCCCTAAATAGCAAAACTCCTTTACTACTTTAAGTGTCTCATTTCCTAATCTAATCCCCTCAGCATCACCCGATTTAATTTGACTACATTCCCTTATCCTCGTTTTGCTTTTGTTGATGTTCATCTTATATCCTCCTTTCAAGACACTGTCCATTCTGTTCAACTGCTCTTCTAAGTCCTTTGCTGTCTCTGACAGAATTACAATGTCATCGGCGAACCTCCAAGTTTTTACTTCTTCTCCATAAATTTTAATACCTACTCCGAATTTTTCTTTTGTTTCCTTTACTGCTTGCTCAATATACAGATTGAATAACATCGGGGAGAGGCTACAACCCTGTCTCACTCCTTTCCCAACCACTGCTTCCCTTTCATGCCCCTCGACTCTTATAACTGCCATATGATTTCTGTACAAATTGTAAATAGCCTTTCGCTCCCTGTATTTTATACCTGCCACCTTCAGAATTTGAAAGAGAGTATTCCAGTTAACGTTGTCAAAAGCTTTCTCTAAGTCTACAAATGCTAGAAACGTAGGTTTGCCTTTTCTTAATCTTTCTTCTAAGATAAGTCGTAAGGTTAGTATTGCCTCACGTGTTCCAACATTTCTACGGAATCCAAACTGATCTTCCCCGAGGTCCGCTTCTACCAGTTTTTCCATTTGTCTGTAAAGAATTCGCGTTAGTATTTTGCAGCTGTGACTTATTAAACTGATAGTTCGGTAATTTTCACATCTGTCAACACCTGCTTTCTTTGGGATTGGAATTATTATATTCTTCTTGAAGTCTGTGGGTATTTCGTCTGTCTCATACATCTTGCTCACCAGATGGTAGAGTTTTGTCATGACTGGCTCTCCCAAGGCCATCAGTAGTTCTAATGGAATGTTGTCTACTCCCGGGGCCTTGTTTCGACTCAGGTCTTTCAGTGCTCTGTCAAACTCTTCACGCAGTATCTTATCTCCCATTTCATCTTCATCTACATCCTCTTCCATTTCCATAATATTGTCCTCAAGTACATCGCCCTTGTATAAACCCTCTATATACTGCTTCCATTTTTCTGCCTTCCCTTCTTTGCTTAGAACTGGGTTGCCATCTGAGCTCTTGATATTCATACAAGTGGTTCTCTTCTTTCCAAAGGTCTCTTTAATTTTCCTGTAGGCATTATCTATCTTACACCTAGTGAGATAAGCCTCTACATCCTTACATTTGTCCTCTAGCCATGCCTGCTTAGCCATTTTGCACTTCCTGTCGATCTCATTTTTGAGACGTTTGTATTCCATTTTGCCTGCTTCATTTACTGCATTTTTATATTTTCTCCTTTCATCAATTAAATTCAATATTTCTTCTGTTACCCAAGGATTTCTATTAGCCCTTGTCTTTTTACCTACTTGATCCTCTGCTGCCTTCACTACTTCATCCCTCAGAGCTACCCATTCTTCTTCTACTGTATTTCTTTCCCCCATTCTTGTCAATCGTTCCCTTATGCTCTCCCTGAAACTGTCTACAACCTCTGGTTCTTTCAGTTTATCCAGGTCCCATCTCCTTAAATTCCCGCCTTTTTGCAGTTTCTTCAGTTTCAATCTGCAGTTCATAACCAATAGATTGTGGTCAGAATCCACATCTGCCCCTGGAAATGTCTTACAATTTAAAACCTGGTTCCTAAATCTCTGTCTTACAATTATATAATCTATCTGATACCTTTTAGTATCTCCAGGATTATTCCAGGTATACAACCTTCTTTCATGATTCTTGAACCAAGTGTTAGCTATGATTAAGTTATGCTCTGTGCAAAATTCTACAAGGCGGCTTCCTCTTTCATTTCTTCCCCCCAATCCATATTCACCTACTATGTTTCCTTCTCTCCCTTTTCCTACTGACGAATTCCAGTCACCTATGACTATTAAATTTTCGTCTCCCTTCACTACCTGAATAATTTCTTTTATCTCGTCATACATTTCATCTATTTCTTCATCATCTGCAGAGCTAGTTGGCATATAAACTTGTACTACTGTAGTAGGCATGGGCTTTGTGTCTATCTTGGCCACAATAATGCGTTCACTATGCTGTTTGTAGTAGCTAACCCGCACTCCTATTTTTTTATTCATTATTAAACCTACTCCTGCATTACCCCTATTTGATTTTGTATTTATAACCCTGTAATCACCTGACCAAAAGTCTTGTTCCTCCTGCCACCGAACTTCACTAATTCCCACTATATCTAACTTTAACCTATCCATTTCCCTTTTTAAATTTTCTAACCTACCTGCCCGATTAAGGGATCTGACATTCCACACTCTGATCCGTAGAACGCCAGTTTTCTTTCTCCTGATAATGATGTCCTCTTGAGTAGTCCCCGCCCGGAGATCCGAATGGGGGACTATTTTACCTCCGGAATATTTTACCCAAGAGGACGCCATCATCATTTAATCATACAGTAAAGCTGCATGTCCTCGGGAAAAATTACGGCTGTAGTTTCCCGTTGCTTTCAGCCGTTCGCAGTACCAGCACAGCAAGGCCGTTTTGGTTAATGTTACAAGGCCAAATCAGTCAATCATCCAGACTGTTGCCCCTGCAACTACTGAAAAGGCTGCTGCCCCTCTTCAGGAACCACATGTTTGTCTGGCCTCTCAACAGATACCCCTTCGTTGTGGTTGCACCTATGGTACGGCCATCTGTATCGCTGAGGCACGCAAGCCTCCCCACCAACGGCAAGGTCCATGGTTCATGGGGGGAGGCTATTTTAAAATTTGTTGAGAGGTATGATACATGTTTGAACAAACTTGGCAACTATGTCGAAAAGTAGGGTGAAGTATGTACTTTCTGAAAATAAATTTACTTTTTTGAAATAACCTATCGTTGCGCACTTATGGTCAAATGGACCTTACTTAAAAAACACACCTCATAGCTATATTCATCTGTTTATTTCTTATTTGTGGAAGAAAGTTTCCCGCATTAAAAATATCAAAATATTTTTTTACAAAGTATCAAGCTATTTGAAAGGCATACTTATCATCTTCCATTTAATACAATATTTATCAATGCCACAATTTCATTCTGTAATGTATAGTTGAATTAAAAGACATCTGATGAACTAAAATTGTTAGCAATGCAGTTAGCCTAAATTCTGTGAAACACTCATTATAGATTCCTTTTTGTGTTTTGCGATTCACCGTTTAGTACAGATGCAATGCATCAGGCAACTGCTACAGTTTGAATTCATAACTCTGATGAATAATTCACCACGTGGAAAAGAAGATAATAAAAAGATACTCCATATAATTTGACTCCACATTCAGGAGCAACAGCATTCAAATGTGTCTGGTTATTCTTTAGCATGTTTTGCATGGTGTCCCTAAATCAGTCAAGGTGAATGCCAGAAAAAGACAAGGTAAATTTCTACCCCCATGATTGTTCTATTTGCAGTTGTGCATCTGTAAATGAGCTCCTTATCGACTGGTCACTAATCACTAACAAAACAATGCTGTCAACTCCAAAATATCAAATCATTTTCTGGCTATCGAGACACAAGAATGATTTCTTGAATCAGATCTAAACTATATTGATTGCTAATTACGCTCACTACATTAGATCAAGTCTTCTGATCATCATCTTTGACAGTTTCAAGCCTCTGGCCAGATCTGTTTGGAACATAAGCCTCTTCATCGTCTTCTGTCTTGTCACCATCTTTCCTTCTTTGTCTTGGTCTCTTTCCTTCCAGTTTCATCTCGTGTATCCTCCTTGGTACCCTCTTCTCCTCCATTCACTTAACATGCCCATACCATCTCATCCTTGATTTTTCTATCACCTCCTCTAATGGTTCCACATTCATTAACCTGTCTATCTTTGTCACTTCAATACTGTTCCTCAAGAATTTCACCTCACTAGCTTGTACTGTATTTTTCTCTCTTCCTTTCATAACCCAGGTTTCGGATGCGTATGTCATGTTCGGGACATAATATGACCAGTATAAAACCTTTTACTGATTTGGGGTACATCCTTGTTCCGTATCAGGCTTCTGACACTCTTCTAAAATGCTTCTGCTTTTCTGCCCCACTCGTTTATTCCTCTGTTGTTTTTTTCATCTTACTGTATCAGGCTTCCTGGGTACTTGAAACTCATCACTCTCCTCAATCGTTCCCCACCATTTGTTATTTCACTTGTTCCTATCTCCTTCATTTTTGTTCTGTTAATCATCTCACTCTTACTAATACTGAGTTTCATAACATATTCTTGTACTGCCCCCTCCTTATTCCCAAAATCATCAGATCATCTGCAAACACCATAGCTTTCATCTTGCCTTCACCAATTACTTGCGCTACTGTATTCATTATATCATCCATCACTACAATGAAGAGTAATGGTTAAAGTGCACTTCCCTGTCTCAAGCCATTCTTTTGTTCAATCAAAGCTGATCTCTCTCCTCCCACTTTCACACAACTCTCACTTCCATGGTACATTTCCCTTATGTATGAATGCATGCTTTCGCGGCAATATCCGTTAATAAAACATTCTCGGGTTTCAAGCCGCTTCAAGTGGTTTACTGCCTACGAGGTTTCGGCAGAAATATTTTCTGCCATTGTCAAGTGGATGACTGTCACGTGGTTGTCATTGCCGTGCTTATATTAGCAGCGCCGTCGCTCGTGACGTCGTGTGGGTCCGAGCATCAGTGACATCACGAGCGATGGTGCAGCTATATAAGCACGGCAGTGACAACCACACAACAGTCATCCACTTGACAGTGGTAGAGGAGATCTCTGCCAAAAGCTCGTGGGTAGTAAACCACTTGATGCGGCTTGAAACCCGAGAATGTTTTATTACATTTCCTGTATCCTCCAAATAATCTGTTTTGCTACTCCTCTTTTCTCCAGGGCTTTCCACACTTTACTTCTACGTACACTATCATACACTTTTTCAATGTCGAGGAAGGTCATTAGTAGATCTATTCCATATTCATAATGTTGTTCCTGCAGTTATCTTACAGCAAAAATGAGATCCACCGTAGACCTTCCTGTTCTGAAGCCATGTTGCTCTTCTTGCCCGAATTCATGAATCACATTCTTCTTTCCCATCTGCTTCTGCATTTCCTCATCAAACTCTTGCTTTTCCTCAGAAGTGCAACCCACCTGCGGCGCATACACTGTATAGACTATGGTTGTCCCCTTGAGTGATGTTTTTGACCTTCATCATCCTATCACTTATTCTCTTCACTTCCTCTTTTAATCCATCACTTACTACTATTCCCACTCCATTTCTCCTTCCCTCCTCATTTCCACTCCAATACAGTCGGTAGCCTTTTCTCAATTCTCTCCTTTCCATCTCGTTTCAGCTAACCCCAATAGGTCTAACATCCTTTCCATCATGTCTACCATCTCATCCACCTTTCCAGTCAATTTTAGTGAATTTAATGTTCCAAATCTTAGTCCTTGTTTATAGCCACTTTGTCGTTGATTAAATCTGCCCTTTCTGAGGCCCGTTCTACACTCCTGGAAATGGAAAAAAAGAACACATTGACACCGGTGTGTCAGACCCACTATACTTGCTCCAGACACTGCGAGAGGGATGTACAAGCAATGATCACACGCACGGCACAGCGGACACACCAGGAACCGCGGTGTTGGCTGTCGAATGGCGCTAGCTGCGCAGCATTTGTGCACTGCCGCCGTCAGTGTCAGCCAGTTTGCCGTGGCATACGGAGCTCCATCGCAGTCTTTAACACTGGTAGCATGCCGCGACAGCGTGGACGTGAACCGTATGTGCAGTTGACGGACTTTGAGCGAGGGCGTATAGTGGGCATGCGGGAGGCCGGGTGGACGTACCGCCGAATTGCTCAACACGTGGGGCGTGAGGTCTCCACAGTACATCGATGTTGTCGCCAGTGGTCGGCGGAAGGTGCACGTGCCCGTCGACCTGGGACCGGACCGCAGCGACGCACGGATGCACGCCAAGACCGTAGGATCCTACGCAGTGCCGTAGTGGACCGCACCACCACTTCCCAGCAAATTAGGGACACTGTTGCTCCTGGGGTATCGGCGAGGACCATTCGCAACCGTCTCCATGAAGCTGGGCTACGGTCCCGCACACCGTTAGGCCGTCTTCCGCTCACGCCCCAACATCGTGCAGCCCGCCTCCAGTGGTGTCGCGACAGGTGTGAATGGAGACGTGTCGTCTTCAGCGATGAGAGTCGCTTCTGCCTTGGTGCCAATGATGGTCGTATGCGTGTTTGGCGCCGTGCAGGTGAGCGCCACAATCAGGACTGCATACGACCGAGGCACACAGGGCCAACACCCGGCATCATGGTGTGGGGAGCGATCTCCTACACTGGCCGTACACCACTGGTGAACGTCGAGGGGACACTGAATAGTGTACGGTACATCCAAACCATCATCGAACCCATTGTTCTACCATTCCTAGACCGGCAAGGGAACTTGCTGTTCCAACAGGACAATGCACGTCCGCATGTATCCCGTGCCACCCAACGTGCTCTAGAAGGTGTAAGTCAACTACCCTGGCCAGCAAGATCTCCGGGTCTGTCCCCCATTGAGCATGTTTGGGACTGGATGAAGCGTCGTCTCACGCGGTCTGCACGTCCAGCACGAACGCTGGTCCAACTGAGGCGCCAGGTGGAAATGGCATGGCAAGCCGTTCCACAGGACTACATCCAGCATCTCTACGATCGTCTCCATGGGAGAATAGCAGCCTGCATTGCTGCGAAAGGTGGATATACACTGTACTAGTGCCGACATTGTGCATGCTCTGTTGCCTGTGTCTATGTGCCTGTGGTTCTGTCAGTGTGATCATGTGATGTATCTGACCCCAGGAATGTGTCAATAAAGTTTCCCCTTCCTGGGACAATGAATTCACGGTGTTCTTATTTCAATTTCCAGGAGTGTATTTTTGAAATCCACTACTGTCTTGTTGGGCCTATTGTACCTTCAACAGATCCCCGTTAGCCGTCACTTTACAGGGTTCCTGCAGGTCCTTCACAGATACCGTAGCGGTCCTGGGGCGCATACAGTCCCCACTATACCTCTCTCTTACAGGCAATCCCCTACTTAATGCCATTGCCCATCTCCCACAACTTGGACGAGGGGTTGGACTTGTGAGTCAAGTCTCGTGATGAAAGATTAAATATTCCTTTCCTTAGCTAGGGGCATACCAGCCTCAATAGGAAACACATTCATACCACATGGTGGTAATCTCCAGTAGCCTGTGTCCCACAGTCAACACCATATGTTATTGTGTTGGTTGCAATTATGGCCACGTTAGTACTTCCTTTGTACATTTATTTGTAGCCACATGTACTTACTATATGTTAAAACATTTATTAATCAGATTCATGCACTGAGTAATGGAATGAAAAGGGAGATTTCAGCTTGCTTAGCACTACAATAATCATATAGACTTTCCTTTCTGCCTGTTTTGTTCATGAATTCCTGTTGAAAGACAATTTTGGAAGCTCACTGCTGTTCAGACAGCCATATTCGTAAATTACTTTTAAAAGTTTATTTAATTTCAAAAACTATGTACTGGTACATAAGTTACTCACAAAAGTTTATTGCCATGTGAGCCTTTATTCTCTCAGGAGCTGCACTCTGTTGACAATTGACGTAACTGTTTCCTGCATTCTATTTTGTCTATGTGTTCACAGAGCTCACTTCCTTCACCTTGTAGAAATCTCTCACAACAGCGGCTCATTACATATTAGAAACACAAAGCAAACTTTACAGTTTTATTTTGTGTCCTGATATAGATTCGTATTCATCATCAATCATTTAGTAATAAGATACTAAAGAGTAAAATGAAAGAATGAGAAAGAGTAAAAAAAAATCATAACCGCTAAGTATGAGCTTGTTGTACCAATGTGACTGTTTTTACATTTCTCATGGGAGAACCTTTGGTTGTAGTGTTTGGAAGTAATAGTAGGGGAAACATAAGCGATATTAAAACTTTGAGATCGTTTTGGAAGTTGCTTTAATGAATGTGGCTGAATGGTCTTAAAAAAGGAAAAAAAAGTAGTAAAATGGCAGAGGGCATATCCAAATGTAGAGTTCAACTCCCAGTCGCTCTTAGGATTTTTGCCTGTCACACATCACTCCTTTCACATCTGGCAGGGTTTGTTGATGTGAAAACTGCTGATATGCATTCTCGTCAGGAATCCACGTTCATCTAGAGGTCGCCTTATAACTTGCTGTGTAAGTCAGTTCAAAGCTTGGGGGTGCAACGGAATACCATCACCAACAGGACTATGCCTAGTAAGACACTGTGGTGTTCGAAACAATCTTTGTATTGATAACTGCTTTCCTTTTTTATAGGCTGAGGTGTCTTCTTATGAAAATCGGGAGATACAGCTTCTAAACTGAGTCTGGCACAAATTTTCATTTGTCGCAATGAATTAGTGACATGGTGGTAACCGTGTTAGTGAACAAAAGTCTTTTGTTTCAGTGTTTCCCTATGTATCAAGACATAGATCCCTCTACATGTGATAAGTTTTGATTATGGAATATGGTATTCATTCTATGTGGCAGAATTGCTGTAAATCTGTCAGTGGGGAGTCTGTGGTGGAATACAAAAAATTTAAGAGGAAAAGTAACATCTCACAGAATAGTTGAGGTACTGAGTCACCGTTAGGCACATAAATAAGGCTGAAGCCATTGCCGGATTTCAGGCAAATCCTCCTCTGGGCTTTAAAGTGTACATTATGTGGCCCTTAGCTGTAGGTAATTTTCCTAAAGGAAATTGTGCATTTACCTTCTAATCCTGTCCCAATCATCAACAAAGAGACAGATACGTAAAATTTTTTGTCAGTCTGACAACTAATAGGTGATCCTTAAAAGCTCGAAAATAGAATACACATTGATTAATTCCATTCAAAAGATGTTACTTTTTCCCTTCTATACAATTTAATTTCACATTCTGAAAGAAATTTTTGGTGATACATCAAAGCAACAGCAGCATTTGCTGTAAGAAATTACGAAATAAATATTCCAAGACATTTTCTAAAAACAACATGAAAGGTTTAAGAAAATTTCAGACAAAGAAACACACTTTTTCTTTACAAATTCTATTGTACCAAGCAAGCATGATTTGAGCAGACAACATTTAACATTAATTTTTTCCCAAGATAAGATTGGTAACACCTGGGTATCTTTTTATGATCTCCATCAATGTTTGGTAAAAAAAAACTTATTTCTCAGTTTCACATTTTGTGAAAGTGTAGTCTTGGATGAGTTTGCTACCTCCTCCTACACATACCAAGTATATTCAGAACTTTTTTTAATCCCAGTTTTTAAAATAAGCTCATAACATGGCATGGGAATTTACATTTCAGATACACTGATCAGCTAGTACCTTATGACCTCTGACATACTATTGATACAGGGTGTTTCAAAAATGACCGGTATATTTGAAACGGCAATAAAAACTAAACGAGCAGCGATAGAAATACACCGTTTGTTGCAATATGCTTGGGACAACAGTACATTTTCAGGCAGACAAACTTTCGAAATTACAGTAGTTACAATTTTCAACAACAGATGGCGCTGTGGTCTGGGAAACTCTATAGTACGATATTTTCCACATATCCACCATGCGTAGCAATAATATGGCGTAGTCTCTGAATGAAATTACCCGAAATCTTTGACAACGTGTCTGGCGGAATGGCTTCACATGCAGATGAGATGTACTGCTTCAGCTGTTCAATTGTTTCTGGATTCTGGCGGTACACCTGGTCTTTCAAGTGTCCCCACAGAAAGAAGTCACAGGGGTTCATGTCTGGCGAATAGGGAGGCCAATCCATGCCGCCTCCTGTATGTTTCGGATAGTCCAAAGCAATCACACGATCATCGAAATATCCATTCAGGAAATTAAAGACATCAGCCGGGCCGCCACAAATTCACGAAGAATGTCCAGATAGCGTGATGCAGTAATCGTTTCGGATCTGAAAAATGGGCCAATGATTCCTTTGGAAGAAATGGCGGCCCAGACCAGTACTTTTTGAGGATGCAGGGACGATGGGACTGCAACATGGGGCTTTTCGGTTCCCCATATGCGCCAGTTCTGTTTATTGACGAATCCGTCCAGGTAAAAATAAGCTTCGTCAGTAAACCAAATGCTGCCCACATGCATATCGTCGTCATCAATCCTGTGCACTATATCGTTAGCGAATGTCTCTCGTGCAGCAACGGTAGCGGCGCTGAGGGGTTGCCGCGTTTGAATTTTATATGGATAGAGGTGTAAACTCTGGCGCATGAGACGATACGTGCACGTTGGCGTCATTTGGACCGCAGCTGCAACACGGCGAACGGAAACCCAAGGCCACTGTTGGATCACCTGCTGCACTAGCTGCGCGTTGCCCTCTGTGGTTGCCGTATGCGGTCGCCCTACCTTTCCAGCACGTTTATCCGTCACGTTCCCAGTCAGTTGAAATTTTTCAAACAGATCCTTTATTGTATCGCTTTTCGGTCCTTTGGTTACATTAAACCTCCATTGAAAACTTCGTCTTGCTGCAACAACACTGTGTTCTAGGCGGTGGAATTCCAACACCAGAAAAATCCTCTGTTCTAAGGAATAAACCATGTTGTCTACAGCACACTTGCATGTTGTGAACAGAAAGACGACGTACAGAATGGCGCACCCACAGACTGCGTTGTCTTCTATATCTTTCACATCACTTGCAGCGCCATCTGTTGTTGAAAATTGTAACTACTGTAATTTCGAAAGTTTGTCCGCCTGAAAATGTACTGTTGTCCCAAGCATATTGCAACAAACGGTGTATTTCTATCGCTGCTCGTTTAGTTTTTTCAAATATACCGGTCATTTTTGAAACACCCTGTATATACCGGTCCCTGCGATAGCATTGTCACCTGGCAGGGAATGGCTGCTAATCAGACACACACAGGGTGGATGTAGTATCGGTAAGCATGCTTTCCATGCGTAGAATGGGGAAGGCACGTGACCTATCAGTCTGATCGAAAGCAGATTGTGATGGCTTGGAGGACCAGCACGACATTTCGGAAACTACATGACTTGTCAGGTGTTTAAGGAGTGGTGTTGTGAGCACCTTCAACATGTGGCAAAACCAAGGTGAAACCATGTCCACATGCTGTGGGGTTGGGCAGTTGCCCCTCATTACAGATGTCGGACATCATAGGCTGGACAGACTGGTAAAACAGGACAGGTAGTGAACTGCGCAGCAGCAATGCATTGCATGATCTGATGAATCCTGATACCTTCTTCATCATGCTGATGGGAAGGTGCAAGTCCATCTTCCAGGGGAACAGCACCTTGACAGCTTTACTGTGGGATGGAGACAAGCCAGCGGCAGCTCTATTACGCTCTGAGGAACATTCACTTGGGCGTCCATTGGTCCAGTGGAGTTCGTTCAAGGCACCACGATGGCCAAGGAGTATCGTGCTCCCCTTCCTGACAATCATGTTTCCAGATGGCAGTGGCATTTTTTTCAATATGATAATGTACCATGTCACAAGATCAGGAATGTTACAGAGTGATTCTAGAGGCACAGTGGCCAGTTCCAATTGATGTTCCGCATCTATATTAACAATTTAGGGGACAATCTGAGCATCTGTCTTAGGCTGTTTGCAGATGATGCTGTCATTTATTGTCTAGTAAAGTCAGCAGATGATTAAAACAGATATCTGTATGGTGCAAAAATTAGCAATTGACCCTAAATAATGAAAAGTGAGAGGTCATCCACATGAGTGCTAAAATGAATCCATTAAACTTCAGTTACATGATAAATTAATCAAATCTAAAGGCCATAAATTCAGCTAAATATCTCAGAATTACAATTACGAGCATCTGAAATTGGAAAGAACGCGCAGAACATGTTGTTGGGAAGGAGAACCAAAGACTGTGATTTAATGGCAGAACCCTTAGAAGATGCAACAGGTCTGCTAAAGAGACTGCCTTCACTAGTTATGTCCATGCTCTTTTGGAGTACTGCTGCATAGTGGTGGATCCTTACCAGATAGGATTAATGGAGCACATTGAGAAAGTTCAAAGAAGAGCAGCACGTTTTGTATTACTGAGAAATAGGGGAGATAGTGTCACTGACATGATGCAGGATTTGGGGTGGAGATAATTAAAACAAAGGCATTTTCATGGTGGTGGGATCTTCTCATGAAATTTCAGGCACCAACTTTCTCCTCTGAATGCAAAAATATTTTGTTGATGTGACATGCATAGGGAGAATGATCATCATAATAAAATAAGAGAAATTAGAGTTCGCACAGAAAGATATAGGTGTTTGTTTTGTTTCTGTGCACTGTTTGAAACTGGAATAATAGAGAATTATTGTGAAGGTGGTTTGATGAACACACTGCCAGGCATTTGCAGAGTATCAATGTAGATGTGTTGCGCCCCCCCCCCCCCCCCCCAACTTACCTGATGCGATCTCTCTTGATTACATCTGAGATGTGGTTGAACTTTGTGTTAGAGGTCAACGCCCCCTGCCCAGAATATATCTCTGTGTGTGTGTGTGTGTGTGTGTGTGTGTGTGTGTGTGCTCTCTCTCTCTCTCTCTCTCTCTCCCTCTCCCTCTCCCTCCCTCCCTCCAGCAACCTACCAGCGCCTCATTGCTCCCATGCCATGATGTGTCATCACTGTTATCCATGCCAAAGGCAGACATGCTGTCTATTAGGTAGGTGGTTATAATGGTCTGGTTGATCAGTGTACATTTGTGTTAAACAGGACAAAATTTCATTCTGAAGTTGGTGGCAACTCATAACCACACATTCACTATTATCTTGCAAACGGCTCATCTGCAGGTCTGTGTTTACTGGAACATTTTTGTTTCTCTTATTGTACACTTCTGCAAGTTTCAGTTGTTAGTATTAATTGTGATCCAGCCTGTTGTTGTGGTCTTCAGTCCTGAGACTGGTTTGATGCAGCTCTCCATGCTACTCTATCCTATGCAAGCTTTTTCATCTCCCAGTACCTGCTGCAACCTACATCCTTCTGAATCTGTTTAGTGTATTCATCTCTTGGTCTCCCTCTACGATTTTTACCCTCCACGCTGCCCTCCAATACTAAATTGGTGATCCCTTGATGCCTCAGAACATGTCCTACCAACCGATCCCTTCTTCTGGTCAAGTTGTGCCACAAACTTCTCTTCTCCCCAATCCTATTCAATACTTCCTCCATCCTGTATACATAAAAACAGAATTTTTCTTATCTTATGTTTATAGACCAATAAATCTAATGTGGCTCACATCTTGGTGCGTATATTTCCACCTGACACCATCTCAGTAATGGACATGTCAAATTAAATCAGTACTGACCAATAATCAAACCCCGGTTCACAACATGAAAAATTAGTGTGCTACTACTGTGTCATCCAAACAAGACACAGCCAGGACAAAAGCACCACAGGTACAAAGATGTGAGCTGGTGCTAGTGACATAGACTTGCCACTTGTGCGAGTTCCACCAGTGTCACGGGCAGCGCTGAGGATGAAGATATCGACCTCGCCTCTGTCAATTGTCAGCTGAGTACAATCCGCCAATGACCAGACTACAATGGCCAGAAGCCTACTTGGAAGATAGAAGAGAATCTTTCACCCGCTTGATTACAGATCATCGTCCGGGGTTGACTTAGACAGGGAACACCATTTAGTGAACTCTTAGAAGTGAATGGACAGTAGTTGTAAATCGCATTTGCTGTGTACTGTGAAATTTACCTTCATTCATTTGCACTTATCCATTGAGGGCCTTTTTTGTGTTATACACTCCTGGAAATTGAAATAAGAACACCGTGAATTCATTGTCCCAGGAAGGGGAAACTTTATTGACACATTCCTGGGGTCAGATACATCACATGATCACACTGACAGAACCACAGGCACATAGACACAGGCAACAGAGCATGCACAATGTCGGCACTAGTACAGTGTATATCCACCTTTCGTAGCAATGCAGGCTGCTATTCTCCCATGGAGACGATCGTAGAGATGCTGGATGTAGTCCTGTGGAACGGCTTGCCATGCCATTTCCACCTGGCGCCTCAGTTGGACCAGCGTTCGTGCTGGACGTGCAGACCGCGTGAGACGACGCTTCATCCAGTCCCAAACATGCTCAATGGGGAACAGATCCGGAGATCTTGCTGGCCACGGTAGTTGACTTACACCTTCTAGAGCACGTTGGGTGGCACGGGATACATGCGGACGTGCATTGTCCGGTTGGAACAGCAAGTTCCCTTGCCGGTCTAGGAATGGTAGAACGATGGGTTCGATGATGGTTTGGATGTACCGTGCACTATTCAGTGTCCCCTCGTCGATCACCAGTGGTGTACGGCCAGTGTAGGAGATCGCTCCCCACACCATGATGCCGGGTGTTGGCCCTGTGTGCCTCGGTCGTATGCAGTGGCGCTCACCTGCACGGCACCAAACACGCACACGACCATCATTGGCACCAAGGCAGAAGCGACTCTCATCGCTGAAGACGACACGTCTCCATTCGTCCCTCCATTCACGCCTGTCGCGACACCACTGGAGGCGGGCTGCACGATGTTGGGGCGTGAGCGGAAGACGGCCTAACGGTGTGCGGGACCGTAGCCCAGCTTCATGGAGACGGTTGCGAATGGTCCTCGCCGATACCCCAGGAGCAACAGTGTCCCTAATTTGCTGGGAAGTGGCGGTGCGGTCCCCTACGGCACTGCGTAGGATCCTACGGTCTTGGCGTGCATCCGTGCGTCGCTGCGGTCCGGTCCCAGGTCGACGGGCACGTGCACCTTCCGCCGACCACTGGCGACAACATCGATGTACTGTGGAGACCTCACGCCCCACGTGTTGAGCAATTCGGCGGTACGTCCACCCGGCCTCCCGCATGCCCACTAGACACCCTCGCTCAAAGTCCGTCAACTGCACATACGGTTCACGTCCACGCTGTCGCGGCATGCTACCAGTGTTAAAGACTGCGATGGAGCTCCGTATGCCACGGCAAACTGGCCGACACTGACGGCGGCGGTGCACAAATGCTGCGCAGCTAGCGCCATTCGACGGCCAACACCGCGGTTCCTGGTGTGACCGCTGTGCTGTGTGTGTGATCATTGCTTGTACAGCCCTCTCGCAGTGTCCGGAGCAAGTATGGTGGGTCTGACACACCGGTGTCGATGTGTTCTTTTTTCCATTTCCAGGAGTGTATTGCATGCAGTGTTGCAGACTTAATAATTCAACGAGTCACAAAGATAAGTAAATCTTTTTAACTCATTTGTGTGACTTTGTTACTAATTTGTTGGAGTGTTGTAGAACCTTTGTTCTCCTATCTTGTTACCTGATCCTGGGGCATAGCTGTGTAATAGTGGCAAGGAGAAATTGTCTTAGTGGTGTATTGCACCAGAAGCGATTACACAAACTCACCAACTCGGCCTCCACAGCAGTAGTAACGAGGCCTTTATGAAACTGGCAATGAGGGTTTACTGAAGCTACTTCAAGATTATTATATTTATGACACGAGTAAAATACTTCCAATTAGAGAATATTAACATCATTTTGTGGCAAGTTTTGACAAATATGAGGGTTGGAACTTAAATAGTGGCAACTTTTTATTCACAACCGATATAAAAGAGTTACATGTTTTCACCTATTACTGTCCTTCAAAGTAGTCACCAGTGTTTTGTAGAACCCGTTGCCAGTGATGTGGAAGGCGTAGTATACCATTAGCAGAGCCTGTTCTGTTGATGGTGCAAATGGAGCAGTCTACTGCCTGTTGAATCTCTGGAACAGTTCTGTAGCAAATGCCAAGAAGTGGTTCCTTCATCTTTGGAATCAAATCAAAGTCACAAGGACTTAAGTCCGGGGAGTATGGTGGATGGTACAGTACGTCCCAGTTCCATCGACTGAACAGAGCAGCCACAGCTTGCACTGTATGTGCCCGCGCATTGTAGAACAAAATGATGGCTGGGTTGCACAGAAAGTGTTGCTGCTTCTTTCGCAAAGCTGATCGCAGGTGATGCTCCAGAGCCCCAGTATGGTGAAAGTTATGGTGATTCTCGTGTACAACTGTGATGGTGCTATCCCAATGCATTACGTTTCTCCACAGCAGACCGTCAATGAACATTATTACTGTTCGTTTTTGGAGCATCACCTGCGACCAGCTTTGCGAAAGAAGCGGCAACACCTTCTGCACAACCCACCCATCATTTTGCATGACAATGTGCGGGCGCATAAAGCGCAAGCTGTGGTTGCTCTGTTCTGTTGATGGGACTGGGAGGTATTGCACCAACCACCATACTCCCTGGACATAAGTCCTTGTGACTTTGATTTGATTCCAAAGATGAAGGAACCACTTTGTGGCATTCGCTTCAGAACTATTCCAGAGATTCGACAAGCAGTAGACCGCTCCATTTGCACTAGCAACAGAACAGGCTCTGCTAACAGTATACTACACCTTCCACATCGCTGGCAATGGGTTCTACACAATGCTAGTGACCACTTTGGAGGACACTAACAGGTGCAAACATGTAACTCTTTTGTATCAGTTGTGAATAAATAGTTGCCACTATTTAAGTTCCAACCCTTGTAAATTGCAACTACTCTTCACAGCATAATACCAAGTGCTTTCCCAGTGTGCAGTGATGAGGAATAAACTGTTTGCAGACACATGTACCCTTACCAGCTGTGGCATCCTCCGCCCCCATCTACAGCTACAGCTACATTCATACTGTACAAACCACTGTGAAGTGTATAGCAGAGGGTATGACCCATGGTACCAGTTATTAGGGCTTTTTCCCATTCCATTCAGGTGTGGAGCACAGGAAGAATGATTGTTTAAATGTCTCTGTGTGTGTGCTGTAGTTAATCTAATCTTGTCCTCATGATTCCCTGGGGAGCAGTATGTAGGGGGTATTTGTATATTCGAGTCCTTGTTCTTCTACATCTGTCTTGAATAGTCTGCCAGTTCATTATTTCAACAACTGTGTGGCTCTCTCCTGTGGGTCAAACAAACCTGTGACCATTCGTGCTGCACTTCTCTGTATACATTCAATACCTCCTGTTAGTCCTAAGCAGAAAACCAATCATAAACCTGGGGGAGGGGGATGCACCCACCATTTCCTTACAGAATTTATAACTGTCTTTTTTCCATTGGTAAACAAATTTTACATATTTTGCGTCAACAATGTTTATTGTTGAACAGATATACAACAACAGAGTGGCATTAATGTTGTCAGTTACATGTGGGGAGATGAGTGCCCACAATTGGACGATGTTTGAGGTATGGTGCTTAGACAAAACCAAAAAGTGGTCGTACAACAAGTGTTAGATAGGAAAACACTGAGTTTGTTTGACTACTATATAGTCCTAACAAAGCTGAGGCGTACAAGGAATACTAAAACCACACACACACACACACACACACACACACACACATAACTATACATTTAAACATGTAAATAATAGTCTTGACTGATGTAACATTTTTATCTTACATTATCCAGTACAGAATGTGGTTACTTTCATTATTAACGTCTTTATTTAGTTATGAATATAATAGAGGGAAACATTCCACGTGGGAAAAATATATCTAAAAACAGATGATGTGACTTACTAAACGAAAGTGCTGGCAGGTCAATAGACACACAAACAAACACAAACATACACATGAAATTCAAGCTTTCGTAACAAACTGTTGCCTCATCAGGAAAGAGGGAAGGAGAGGGAAAGACGAAAGAATGTGGGTTTTAAGGGACAGGGTAAGGAGTCATTCCAATCCCGGGAGCGGAAAGACTTACCTTAGGGGGAAAGAAGGGGTATACACACACACACACACACACACACACACACACACACACACACACACACACACACACACACACACACATATCCATCCGCACACACAGACACAAGCTTGTGTGTGTGTGCGCGCGCGCGAGTGTATACCCCTTCTTTCCCCCTAAGGTAAGTCTTTCCGCTCCAAGGATTGGAATGACTCCTTACCCTCTCCATTAAAACCCACATCCTTTCGTCTTTCCCTCTCCTTCCCTCTTTCCTGATGAGGCAACAGTTTGCTACGAAAGCTTGAATTTCATGTGTATGTTTGTGTTTGTTTGTGTGTCTATCGACCTGCCAGCACTTTCGTTCGGTAAGTCACATCATCTGTTTTTAGATATATCTTTATTTAGTTAGTATTACTAGTCACTCATACTCAGGATGCAATTTAACATCCCAGCAATGTAACAAGGTTCCATTACTCACTCCCATGAGTGTACAGGTGCAGCATTTAAATGTAAATTTAGTGTGATTAGCTCAAGGCACAGTCATTTCAGTACAGTGGTAGCATGAGCTTTCACGTAATTTGCATATTTCTCTCTACAATTCACTGTAGGGGAGGTCAGTCTGATATTCTCACTTACTAGACAGTGTTGGCATTGCTTCCATACTGTGGTTTAAATATTGACAACAATGTTTTCAGTTTGAGCTAAAAAGCCATATGCAGTTACTTGCTTGATGGTTAGTGACATCTAGTGCATTTGTTCATGGTGTTATGACACTTCAAAACCCAAAATAGTGGTCCACTATACAGCAACTTGGATTACAAACTGTGCACGCCTATATCACAGTGGGACCATCTGAGGATAAGTATGGCAATGAGAGCTTAGTGTTTGGCACATATCTACAGCAAAGTGTTTTACTCACAGCATCACTGTTCACTGTTTCTTTCAAACAATGTCTTATGATATGCCGCATAGATTTCTTAAGTCTTTCAACTCTGTATCATAATTCTTGTATATGCACAATATCTCTAAACACTCTTCAAAAATCTATTGCACGGAATAATACTTTATAAAGTCTTTGACTTTGAATGAATTGTTGTAAGCTTCATGAACAAACTATAACATTTCTTAATGCATTCCCACTAAATATTTATAATCTGTTATCCACCACTGCATTTATTTACATAATATTTACATTACACCTATAATGAAGGCTCAAGCTTTCATCACCATAGCTGTCTTAGAACAGCATTAAAAAAAATTTCACATCCTGAATCTGAAAACCTTTCATGACACTTTCCTTTTTCCAATACATCAATCCTCTGCACTGAGATGCTGCAACCAATTTAAGTAAAGTGTATCCAAAAGCAAAAATCTGTGACATTCAGAAACAGGGAATAGTACACCTGATCACAGTTCTCATTGAATCAACTACTGTGCCTAACCATACTAATTGAAGTGCGTCTCACCTAACACAGTAGAGTCTGATAAAAAATCTTGTGTGGATTGCATGCAGAATAATAATTGAAATACTTGGTGAGATGTGTCAACTAACTGTACTTGCAAAGCAAGAGTATGGCAAGAGAAAACCTTACACAGTACACACAAAAGCAAAAAATTATACATTTTCACATACTTATTTACAATGTAGGAAAATGTGGTTTGATACAATGTTATAAAAATGAAAAGGAAATCGTGCTATGTACAATGAAAGCTAAATACTAAACAATGTACAAGTATGATCCCTTTAAGCTTACATATTACATTTTTATAGTTTTAAATCTTGGAGAGGATACAATTCTTTAATTCTTCCTGCTTCTGGATATGCCAGAAAGTAGCTACCAGGATGTAGCATTCTAGTCATCACATAGGAACCAGCATATAGTAAGTGCCATTTTTTACTCCTTTTTGATAAAAGGGATGACCAGGCATGGTACCATATCAGTACTTTGTCACGAGGTTGATACACCCAATTCTTGTTTATTTTTTTGTCAAATAATCTCTTACATCGGTTAGCCTTTCCAATAAGTGTCACGACTGCCCTGCTGTACGTTCCCTTCCCACACTAGAGTATCATGCACTACTTTGGGAATTGGAAAACTCCTCTCATTATCTTCATATTGGTTTCAGATCAACTCCCTCGGTGTGCAGTTAGTTGATGTGTGTGGCAAATCATTCATGATCACCTCAAATTTTCCTATATAATAGAACCAAGTACTGTGTTTATTACGACAATATGTCCTCGTGAATTGACTGAATTCATTAAATATGGCTTCTGCATGGTTACTTTCTGGTGGTAACATGAAATTATGATTTTCCTAATACCATTCTGTTGTAGGAAATCCCTCCACTTGGTATTGGTGAGGCCGATATCCATGTCTGGTAGAATAGCCTCAGGGTTGCCAGATCTGGGGATGTAATCATTCTAAATTTTCTTAAGGATCAGCTCATTAGTGGCAGTAGGAATCACATACATCTGTATATGCTTTGAAAAAATGTCATAAAAGAATATCATGTATTTCACACCAATCTTACGTCTTGGGCAGGTCCAGTTACATTGATGGCTACAATTTGAAGCAGTTTAATTGGTATGATGAGGTGATTTCACCTCTTCTGATCATATTTGATGGCTTTGCCTGTTGACAAAGATGACAAGCTCATAACACTTGCACCTTGTGTCGGAGGCTATTTACAATGTACTTCTCTGTGCTCTCTACCAACCACAACCATGCAGTTTCAGCTAAAAAATACCTTACAGAACAGTTGCTGCATGATTTTTAACACCATTCTGCTTTATGCATATTGGGGTTATGGGAACGGGATACGATTATCAGTTGAATGCAACAACTATCCCCATTAAATTCCTCAGAGAGATATATTTCGCAGTAAGTCATGTATGTGTACACAGCTTGCGATACATAACAGAACTAAAAAACTAACATGGAGGCTCGGCAGAGCAATTAGAGTCCAAAGATGGTGTTAATCATGGTCGATAGGACCTATCATTACCAACAGCAGCCCCCCCCCCCCCCCCCGAATACGGAGTACCACCAGTGAGGCTTGAGCGGAGGACATGTGGGCGTCGGTGTCAGTAGTAGTCGTGTGTGTCAGCAGGTGTACGACCAGGATTTCCATCTCGGTCAAGGCAGAGTGCAGAGGCGGAGTGACTGGCGGTAGGTCCACCTCGTAGGCGTGCAGAATGGCCTGTGGCGTGGTGCAGGCGTGACCGCCTCATATGCAGATTGAGCCATCCAACGAGATGAATGTGCGGATTTCTGATGGGTCACACTCATGGGGGAGGGACAGGCTATGCTCCACACTGACATTTAACTGCTCGCTGGATGGCGAGGTCTTGGCGTTTGTTAGGAGCATGAGCACATGGTTATGGAAGGTGATGATCGACATGTCATCCACGCAGTGTGGTGGCACATTGCAGCACAGGTTGAATGTGGGAGAACGAGTCTCCGCAGACAGTGAAGTGGCGGCGAAACCCGCATGTGGGGTAGATGGCGATATGCCTGGGAAACCTGCGAATGGTGATGACGAATCATGGGTTGGAGAAAACAGCACTGTGGGATGAGACACAGCATTTTCAGGCTCCACTGCAGAAAAGTCGACAGGAGGGTCCGACAGAGACGGTAGAGGGGCGTCAGAGTCCACAAACGCAGGTTTGAGCCTGTGCGATGAAAAAGTTTGAGGATGATCTTTAACCATAATGTCAAACATTGTCTCGCCCCGCCAGAGTACTTTAAAGGGACTGAGGTAGGGTGACTGCAGGGGTTGTCTAACGGAATCATCCCTGAGCATAACATGGGAGCAAGTTTTGAGTGCGGTTGGCACGTAAGTGTCCAGCAGGGAATGGCTGATAGGTGGGCGTAGCCCTGCATGTTTGAAGTGAGTGTGCATGCGACTGATGAAATCTGGGGAGGGGGGATAATCCTCAGGTGCTCGAGGCAGGATAAGTTCCCTGGTAGGACTGGGTTCTCCCCAAAAACTAATTCAGAGATGGTTCCCTGTAAGTCTGGTTTAAAGGTCGAATGGAGACCGAGTAACACCCATGGAAGCACCTCAGACCAGAGGCAGTCATGGCACCTGAGGGCAGTTTTGAGGGTGTGGTGCCACCACTCAACTAACCCATTGCTTTGCGGGTGGTAGGCTGTTGTATGAATTTTTTTAATGCCGTAGATGTTACATAAAATGGTTAACAGGGCAGACTCAAACTGCTGACCTCAGTCGGTGGTGATGGTGGTCAGACAACCAAATCTGCAATCCATGAGGAGACAAAACCCTTGGCCAAAGTTGCAGCGGTGATGTTGGGTAAAGGAACAGCTCCCACCCAGCAAGACATGTGGTCGATTGTGGAGAGAATATATCTGTGGCCCTCCGACGGTGGTAGTGGACCAATAAGGTCAATATGTACACGACGAAATCATCCTTGCAGAATGTCGAACTTGCCTAGTGGAATGGTGGTGTGGAGGCCAATTTTGTTGCATTGACAGGGGACGCAGCTGGGTGCCCAGGTCTGACAGTCCCGTTTAATATTTTTCCAAACAGAAGGTGGTTTTAGTGAAGTTTTTATATCCATAATTTGTAGGTGTTATGCTTCTGAATTTCTTTGTGCAGTCTGCATATACTCTGCATGGTTGTGAATTTCCTCTTTTAAGTTAATGTGCTATTTTTCTCATTGTGATAGCTCTCTTTGTAGTCGTCAATGGCTGGAGCACTAGACAGCCTTCTAACTATGAAACAGTGCTGTCAGAACATGATGGGATTTCAAGAGGATTAGTGGGGGTGTGTGATTTGGCTGGGGGTATCAGTTCTTCCTGCTCTGCCAAACACTGTATATCATGCAAGAACATATGTAACATAAATAAAAAACACAAGGGCTTTTTAGTTACAATTATGCTCTTTATTCCTCGATAAATATGTGATAACAACGATGTGGTGGAAAGTTTTTGCTACTGGGAAGGTATGGTAGGCCAAACGAAATAACGCCTAGCTAGTGTGAGTTGGGAAGTATCATAATTTTTTATATGCTATCACCTATAAATGATAATCACGCTACTTGTCAGAAATGTTATGCTGTTGTAACATAATGTTACCTTGGTCAATGTTCTGACATGTGCAAAGAAAATGACTGCCCAGTCACAAGGTAGGTATAAATTTGACACGGTCAATTGCGATTTCAGTGCACTAATAAGGTGAAAGTTTTTATGTGGAAAGTTATGTCCAGTCATAGGAAGGATATTTCCAGAGCCACAGTCATCAGGATGTGGTATTTCTGATACTTCCCTCATTATTTAATGTCACCAGATTGGAGCTACAATCATAATATTTGAGTCTAATTACACTGATAAATATGTGACTCATTTCGTACGACAACTCTGCAGGGCCTGGAGGTGCATGATGTATGTGGCTGGTAGCCAGAAGAATGGACATTTCTGACCTAAGGTGTGAGCTGCTGCTGAGTCTCCCAAACTGGTCTGCTGGGATATTGGGATGCAGTTGTCCTCACCATGTCGCCCTCTGGGAGGGTGAATAGTAAACTAATACTCATAAATGCTGGGCAGCCATCATGATCATCTCTCATTTTTACATGGATATTTGAGAAGATTCAGTACTGATCACTGACAAGTGTTGGCGATGGAAGTATTGGTAACGTGTGAATTGCTACCACACTGGTCATCCCGGACACCCTCCACAGATAGGTGGTCCTCTCTGGTGGGCTGAGTCCAGCTGCTGACTTGACACAATTACTGTAATGCACATCCACAGTGGCAACTAGCGCTGTGCAACCTCTGGGCAGGGGCACTGTGTGTGGACATCGGGACATGAGTACTTGGGCTTTAGAGTGTTTCAGTGATCTCTGACTTCTAACTGTGATAGCTACTGCTACGAAATGGAATGTGGAAGTGTGTGAAGCTTACTGATTCTCGATACATCCAGTGGACTGGCTGCCAGACGGTCACAAAAAAATGTAGCTTGCGTCCAGTGTCACAGGCAATGGAGCTCTCTGGGTGCTCAGTATACATCCCATAATTTCAATATTGATTGACAGTCACTGTACAGTCAATGTGCTAATATTGGGAGATGTGCACTTAACTTAACAATAAATGGCTGGCAGTCCCTTGTGGTGTGGTGCAGTGTTGCGAGCCCAGGTGTGCCCCAGCTTCCAGCAGACCCTGTGTGCGGACCTCTCTCACAACCTGTGCATGCAGGAAAACACGAGATGGCTGTCACGTCTGCCCAGTAGTCAGTGTGAAGTTGCAATTGGAAGATTATTAAAAGTGTAATTAAATGTGTTGAGTTCAGTATTCCTTGCATGACTGGAAAAAGCCATCTATTTACTTATTTAATTGCTTCTTTTTCAATATATTTTACAAGACCCGCATATTCCAAAATTAAATAAACAGTAGAGAATGTTGAGTTTTTCCCTTAGAATAAATGAGAGCTTCAACCCCTGTGAACTGAATATTATAAATAAATGATATATGCCTTGCTGTGTAATTGACATTGATATCAATTTTTTTATCATGGGAGCCTTCCTCATCACCACATATTGTATTTTTCCCGCTAGTTTCCAGGTGGATGGTGGGGAGGAGGGGGTGGGGGAGGGGAGGCGTGGTCTGTGGGGGATTTCCCAGAGGGGAAGGTGTTACTTAATTTATTCATTTAATTAATTAGTCAATTAATTTGATATCAGATGTGTGCTTGTTTCTGTGAGGAGGATGAGTTGGGGATTTCTTGGCAGGGGGGTGGGGGGTGAGGTGGAGGGGGGAAGGGGTGGTGGGTTTCCTGAGAAGAACAGATTCTCCCCAGTGGATCATAAATCAATCAATCAAGCTGGCCCCTGAATGTATGCAAGCTGCACAGAACGTACATTACCCTATTATTAGTACGATATCATTTCAAATAACCAATATGGCTTCTAACAAGGTAAAAGCACAGTAGATGGCATAAATGAGTTTATTCAAAAAAATTACTTCATTATTATACAGGAAAACTAAAGTTGCCGAAATATTCCATGATCTTACAAAAACATTCGACTCCATAATCCATATCCCGCTGGTTTTCAAACTCAACAGGGCTATTGCTTCAAAATGGTTTGAATAATCTCTAATGGAGTGGAAACAAACAGATTACTTCTTAGAGTGAAAAACTGTCTCACAAGCTGTTCCTCAAGGCCCAATCCTTGGACCAGTTTTATTCCTGCTCTATATAAATGACTTGCCTCTCAATACAAATACTCATGTAACATTGTTTGCAGATGATAATTCTGCCCTAATTAAAAATGAAAATGCTGACAACATACCTCATAGGGCCAAGAATACTTTAAAACCACTCAGAAACTGAAGAAATCTGTGTTATTCATAATACTCAAAAAATGGAAGAACGTAACTCAGTCAATTTCCTAGGAATAAAATTAGATAGAAATTTGAACCTAAATACACATATAGAATATACAGCAAAAAAGTTAAACAGCTGTGCATTTTGCAATTAAAATTTTAGCCTGTACCACTCATATGGACACAAGGAAAGTAACACACTATCCCTATTTTGAATCCATTATTAGATGTGGCATAATCTTTTGGGGAGACTCAGGAAAAGTTACACAAATCTTAAAGCCGCGAAGAAGAACCACTTGTATCATGTACACTGCAGCCAAGTGCATCATGTTGACCATTGTTTAAAGAGTTAAATAAATTAACTGATCCCTCTTTACACATCTCTGAGGTGGTTCTTTTCTTACGCAGCAAAGCTGATGTATTCAAAAAATCACTTTCAGCACTTGTACAACACAAGACATAAAGAAAACTTTATGACCATGTCACGTCACTTAAAACTGTATGCTCAGAGTCTTCAATACATAGCCATGAATATTCAAAACAAAATAGGTGTGACATAATGAATATGAAGCTAAATATTTTAGAAAGCAAGTTAAATGACTTTATAACTGAAATATGCTATTATGTAGTGGAAGATTTTGTGAAGCACAAAGTGAACTTAGAGCTGGATTCTTAAAATTAAATATAAGTTTATGCTAGTTATAGTGGATGCAAATTCTTAAATAGCATTAGAAATAAGCTTGTACAAATGCTTCACTGAGTTATATTGTTAGTTTGACAAATTTTAAGTAAGTAAATTAATCAGCAAGTAATATTGTCAAGGTTGACAAAACTTTTAAATAAATAAACTGTAACCTTGACATGTCTTCTGTACATCAGACTTATGTTCTGAAATTCTGTACATAATGAGATAAATAAAACACATTACACAGGGATGATTTTAGTTGTTTTCTAGTATGTGATGCAGCAAAATCCCATATCACACTCATTTTAGATGCATCAGATTTGATACCTTCTGGAGTACTGATATGCCCCACAAATTTGATGCTAGTATGCATGAATTTATTTTTGTGTAAATTGGCTGGTATGACAGTGTGCTTAACTTTTTGTAGCACCTGCTGCAGAATTTTGATGTGCTCTTCCCAAGGAGTGGTTGCAATGAGTAGGTCATCCACAAATAGAATTATCCTATCTAGCAATATTGGTCCTAATACTGTATCCAGGGCTGATATAAATAAGCTGGAACTCACATTGAGTCCAAAGATTCGTACAATGAAGTGTAAACTTCAGCCCACAAATATATAATGTGGTATACTTGCAAGTCTCCCTGGCTAGGGGAATCTGCCAGTAGCAATACCAAACATCAATACTAGACAAGTACAGGATGATTATAATTAGAGTTAAACGCTGTAGAAATAACACCACTGGTCAAAATGACGTCAAATTGCAACGGAATACTATCAGAGGAGGAGGAAAACGTATGGAAGAAGAAAAAAAGTGTGAACATTTATCAATAGATGGTGCTATATGCATCAGAATACATAACTGAAAACACCTGTCATGCACACAACCCATTGAAGTTGGTATAAACACACCAGATACATGGCTTATCCTCCTTTCACGCCTGCAACGTTCACCATGACTGTCTCAATGCAGGATTGTGCTCTGCTTTTAAAGCTGTATTACAAGAATGACAACTGTGTACACATTGTTCTGCAGAAGTTCAGGACACTGAAGCATTTGAAAAAAGGCGTTGGTTCAATGACTGCCATGGGCCTGGAGAAGACGATTTGGAAATTTAAAAAGAAGGGTTCTTTTGGTACGTAATGTAGTAGAGGGAGGAAACAAATTGATTCAATGTCAGTGGGAGTGGCTACAGCACTACAAGAGGAGACAAGTGGTGGTGTGCAAACATGTAGTGCGTGGAGAATTGCCCAAACAGTGGACATACCTATGAGCATGGTGCGGAAAATCAGATGAATCGTCCTTCTTTGCTATCCATTCAAATTTACCCATGTGCACAAGTTGCTTCCTGTTGACCTGCCAGCAAGAGAGACCTCTGCTTAAGAATTTCTTGCTTGCATGGAAGTGGACAATGACTGGTCATGGAAGATTTTGTGGACAGACATAGCCCACTTCATCCAACAGGATATGTCAATAACAGAATTGTTGAATATGGCAACAGAAAATCCACACACAAATCAACCCGTACCACTTCATCCTGGAAAAGTCACTGTGTAGTGTGGGTTTATGGTACCATTTATCATAGGGCCATATTTTTTTAGAAGAGACAGGTGCTTCTGGTCCTGTTACCTGTACCATGACTGGTAAGCACTATTAGTGTCTTTTGCGCAACCACGTCATTCCAGCTCTCCAACAGTGTGGATGTGTGAATGGGATCATTTTCATGCAAGATGGTGCACCTCCACACATTGAAGTACTCAGTAGCTGAGTGTGGGCTTGATGACATGGAGCTTGTTATCAGCCACTGCCAGCCACTCATCTTCCCACTGACACATGACTTTGTACCTCAACAGTGAGGTGATAGCATGCAGGGGGATAGCACACCGAAGTACTAGAGGATCATGACATGCCTTCTTGGCTACTCAACCCTTTCATTCCCTGCAATTCCAATGTGCCCAGATACCCAGAAGAAAGACACCTCCTTCTCCATTCATTGTAATTGTAGGAGGGCATCCTGGATATTCTGGGTTACTGTATCTGCTGGGTACAAAGGTGGGCAAGAGTAAAGGGGTTCACAGAATCTGAGCAGACGAGAAATCTAACACCGGGAGAACGTCTCATCTGCTCCAGTGCTCACAAGATCACATATAATTCTGCATTGAAGATGCAGTGCCATATGCCTTACTTATATCGAAGAATATGCTGATACAGTGATGCTTACAGACGAAAGCCTGCTGAATAGCCGCCTCTAGGAGGGTCAGATTGTCGAGAGTGGACCGAAATCTTCGGAATCCACACTGAGGGCGGCTAAGGAGTTTCCTGGTCTCTAACAACCAGACTACACGATGGTTAACCATTCACTCCAGGGTCTTTCCTACACAGCTCGTTAAGGTGATACTCCGATAACTACTGTGACATGTGCAGTCCTTTCCTGGTTTGAGGAGAGGGCTCAGAATTGCCTCCCTCCGTAAGTTGGGGAAGTTTCCTGTCTGCCAGATTAGATTTAAACATTCGAGGATTTCCTTTGATGCCACTGGCAAATGCCGAAGGATGCAGTATGGGATTTGGTCGTGACCGGGCCCAGTGTCATGAATCTCAGTCAGTGCCGATTTGAGCTCCCACATGGAGAAAGGAGAGTCTTAGGCCTCAAAACTGTTGGACCTGAAGTCCAACTTTTCCCCCTCTACAGTCACACAATAGCAACGAAGCGCCAGATCCTGGCTTGCATTGGCAGTAGTTTGTGCAAAATGCTTGGCCAGTGTTTGAGCAATGTCTCTTTGTGTTGTTTGGAAGTACCACTGTTTCAGAGCTGCCGCTATCAGTAAATGGTTACATTTACTGGAAATCCTCCGGATGGCTTCCCATACTTTTATAGAAGAAGTGGAACGATTGATGGAGTCAGGAATGCTTGCCATGACCTTTTCTTACTCTCTCCAATGATTCATTGAGCCTTGGCCCTTGCAGCTCTAAGGGCCCTAAGGTTGTCTGCTGTCTGTCGGCATTTAAAATGTCGAAGAGCCACACGCCTGTCTCACATCACAGAATGGCACTCATCTGTCCACCAAGGTACTCATCGCCTACTAAGATGACCTGATGACTGTCGGATGGAGAAGTCAGCGACACGATGGATCACTCGCATGATGTGGTCCATGCATCCTTGCACACTGTCACAGTGTTCAAACACAGCCAGCTGCTGAAACACGTCCAGTTAGCCCTGCTGACCATCCATTTTGGGCGCTTAGCTTCAGGTGGTTAGCCATGTAGTAGGTGAAGGCAGATTGGGAAGTGATCACTGGAATGAAGGTCGTCAATGACTTCCCACTGAACAGAGTCAGTGAGGGCGGGAGTACAGAAAGACAGTTCGATGGCTGAGAATGACCCAGTAGCAGTAGAGAAATGTGTATGAGTACCCGTGAGACATCATGAGGCCCTCCAAAACCTGATTCCGAGGGCAAGTATTGGTCAAGCCCCACAGGACATGATGGGCACTGGAGTCTTCCAGGAGGAGGAATGGTCCCAGGAGCCATGTGATAAAATCCATGAGAGCCTCAGAGTCTAGTGGATCTTGCGGAGGTAAATACAGTGAGCAAACAGTGATCCTTCGACACACACAAATCTGAAATGCAACTACTTGCATGTCAGTAGCCAAGGGGAGGGCAGAGGAGTGGTGCACATTAGTGACAAACACTGCGACACCTCCCTTGGCCCTTTCCCCGACAGGTCATCCTTGCCGTATAGCGTATATCCCGGTAGCACTGGGGCATCTGTATTTTTAAAATGCATTTCTTGTAAACAAAAGCACAAGGGATGAGCCTGTGCTAGGAGTTTCAGTTCCTCCATATGAGTCTTGCACCCATTCATGCTCCACTGTAGTATGGAAGCCATGTCATCGGTGCAGTTTTAATTTACCCCTCTCTTGTCCTGGGGAGGAGAAGCACTTGAAGAGCGAGGGGAAGTGGAGGGGGCTGCCTGGATCCAAGGCATCTAACTCTATGATATCCTCCTCATCTGTCAGACAGAAAAGAATGATGTCTGACGACACTCAGGAGAGCTTTTGACCCGAATGTCAGGAGCCTTTCCTTGCACCTGCTCCTTCGAGAATGAGGGGGAAACGGGGCATTGAGAGGCACTCTGCTTTTTTTGTACCTTCTGGATGCTCGCTGTGGAACTGTTGTTGGTCTTTCCTTGTGCAACTGCCTGGATTACTTTGTCCTTACTCTTTTTCCCTTGACATGTACATGTGCAAGTACAAGTGCATGTGGTGCATAGAGACATACTAGTCATCGACTGTGTCGAAGCTTCCGCCATGGGAATAGGTTTCTGCACCATGGAAGACTATTAGGTGGCAAAGACAAGGGGTTTCGTCGCCTTATATTCTTATAAGGGATCCGCTTGGTCACTTATCTCCTGTATTTTTCGTTCTTCAGCAATAACAGGGCTGTCTCTGCTCCAGACTAGATGGTTAGCAGAGCAGTTGATGTAGATCGCTGGAGACGGGCAGTCAGTCCCAGCGTCATGAGCGGCTTTTCCGCAGTTTCCACAGATCGCTTCACCTCCACAACTCATGGTTGTTTGGCCGAAACTTTGGTATTTGTAGCACAGCGTAGGGTTTGTAACGTAAGACTGAACATTAAGTCGAAGGAACCCTGCCATAAGATGTCCAGGCAGTTGTAGTGGGACGAAATTAAGCGTCACCCATCCACCAAAGTCAGCCCAGTTTGCAGGTGACTATAAGTTTAATTTAGTTTTGTTTATGTGTTTTCTTATTATTTGTAATAAATGTGAATTATCTAAAAGTTTGTATTTTTTTATGTGTTTCATGTACGGAGAGGTCGGCGCAACGAACGGGGACAGCATCTTCGTTGCCGCGACCAGAGAGGAAGTTGCTGGCCGCTATACGTCGCGGGTCGACAGCCAAGGAGCAACAGAAGATCCTGGAACCGAGTTGTTGCGTCGTGCTTCTAAAAATTAAAAAATGAAGTTTTATACTCTCTTTGTACAACAATGACATCATATAGATCTTAATCTTATTGAAATGTTAGTCACTGTCTGTCAACGCTCAAGTTCACATCTGTATGTGGAGGAAGCTAATAAAATAGTGTATGCTACTAAAGTTGAAACACGTGTTTTGAAGATTTATTTATGAAGAGTTATGTGAACGGATTAATAATATATTTGACAAGATTATTGATTCAGACAGCGTTGGCCAACACTTTGAATCTAAAAAGTTTATTTAATGTGTGATTCTGATATCGATTAGATCAAGATAACGTGTGTCGATATAATTTTCTGAGGAGAAACAAACGAAATTTAAATTCGAAAAAGTTACAAAAACCAATTGGCCCAAGTGATGTAATTCTTTGCACACGACTCAACTGATGTTTTACAGTTTCGTTCAAGAACCATTCTATGACAATTTAAAAAGAATATGAATCATTTTTGAAGTGGGTTGTAACTGACGTAGGTGACGAAGTCTGCACATGGTCATACATATATGCAAACGAAAACCTAAGGCGTCGTTACACCACACCGTGGCGACCTTAGAAACAGGACTTGTGTGCAACTAAGGCACACAGGTACGAAACAAAACATCAAGAGTCCTTCGGAAGTCAACGCGAGTTTTCGTGGAGCCTTCACCAGCCAGCGGCGACTTCGTGGGTGTGGGCATCTGACGGAGCCGCAGCCAAGCAGTACGGTCACGCAGTTGTTCCACGAGAAGGCGCATCTGTTGGGCAGCAGCTGAACGCTGCAAACCTCGACAACCCTTTTTCTCCCTAAACTAATAGGCCCAGTACGTCAGCTGCGGGGCGTTCCTCCGGCTGGTATTAGAGGTGTTGCTGAGGGCTTCGCCTGTCTACGGCGGTGCCGGGCGTGGTTGCAGCTAGCGACGTTTCCGGTGTTCGACTCAGCGTCCTGCCGGTTGCGGAAGCGGGGTCGCAGCATCTCAGCGGCTGCATCGACGGCTGTTACATCTGCAGCCCATAGCAGCACACTAATCATCGAGAACTACAAATTACAATATTAGTGTCCGGTGAGTTTGTTTCAAGTTGGAAGTGGAGTGTTGTACATAGGAAGTGTGCTTTACAGGATTGTTGATTACAAGTCTGCGTGTGTAACTAGTTAATATCTTACAATAATGTCGGGAAGTGAAATGTCAGACGCAGAGCAATCCATGTCCGATAGGAGCATGAGATCACTTTTTAGGGCGATCGCTAAATTAAAACAATCTAACGAGGAATCTACTGCTAGATTGAAACAGGAACTAAAACAGGAATTAAAACAGTCTAACGAAGAATCTATTGCTAAATTAAAACAGTCTAACGACGAATCGACGGCTAGATTAAAAGAGGAACTTAAAGGGGAGCTAACAAAATCGACAGACAGGTTACAGGAACATCTTAATGAAACCAGTCGAGAATTAAGTGATAAAATAGAGGCTTCTAAAGTTGAAATGCAGGAAAAACTAGTAGGACTTAGTAATAAGATTGCTGATAATTGTAAAAGGTTAGAAGAACATATCCAGGAATCGCGCGAGGAAAAAGCTCGCATGCGAAACGATATCACTGACTTAACCGAGAGACTAGATAGTGTCAATATCTTAGTTGTAAATGAAATACAGAAAAATAACGATATGTTACGAGATGAATTTTCTATGCAAACAGAAACTGTTCGCAGAGAATTATTGAAATCTATTAAAGAGGTCTCTACCAAACCTGTAGAGATTTCTTCAATAGATAATGTAGAATTAGAGACATTAACTCATCAAGTAGAAAAGGACCATACCGAAATCGAAAACATGAAATTTTTAATTACTGAAATATGCAGTAATCTTGAGACTGCCAAAGATAATAACATTGATGAAGGTACAGAGCGTTCACATCGTGAGCACAGTGAAGAATCGATATTAGCTAATCGAGTATCCAATACAGAAATGCGGATACAGGAAATTACTAAACGGTTATCGGAATTAGATAATAACGAGAACATTTCAGGTAGCAGAGGTAATAACATAATCAGAGACAACAGTCGCATCGAATTTGCTAGCTCGGACGACAACAATATGAATAAAGCAATCACGGCAAGCCAATCCGATGCAACTCCGTCTCTGCAATCTAAACAAAATCCGACTATTTCTCTCGCAGAATGTCTGGATGACATAACGACAAATTCAAATGTAGCAAGTCGATTTCCTGTATTTAAACCAGGAGGCGAACTGCACCCTATAATCTTTATAAAAGCTTTTGAAACATCATTATCTCCTAAATGGAGTAATGAAAAACGCATTCAATTTGTAATAGGACATTTAGAAGCAGAAGCTGCGGAGAGGGCAGTACTGCATAGAACTGAATTCAGGGATTGGGATGATTTTGTTAAGCAGTTTAAACAAAATTATTGGTCAAGGGGAAAACAACAACACTTAACTTTAGAGTTGTTAGACCCTCCTCCATATTCTAAACGGTGGGGAGGTTATAGGAATTATTTTGAATGGCATTTAAACCGTGCTAAATTAATTGAAGAACCAATTATTGAAAGTCATTTAATACGAGTCCTAAGTAGTAGGTTACCGTATTACATAAAGGAAAGAAAAATGTTATTCTACGAATTATACAAAACCTTAATAATGGGGACGAAACAGTTAACACCCGGGGTGTGTGGTTATATTTTAACGACTTGTTGTATTGGAAAGCACAGAGGGAACACCAGAGATGGAAAATCTGCATTCCGAAAACTGTTGTGGACGAGTTAATTACTTATATTCATGAAGGTTACGGGCATTTTGGAATTCATAAATGTATTAAACATCTAATGAAGTATTATTATTTCAAAAATATGTCACATATTGTGAGAAGTATTATTAGGGCTTGTGAAACCTGTCAAAAGGTTAAAGTTAATAACAAATCCAAGCGTTATAAATTATATGCTGTAATTCCTCGAGGTTTGTGGGATCTACTATCATTAGATTTTTTCGGCCCTCTGCCTCGGAGTTCAGGAGGATTAACATATGTGTTTGTTGTAATGGAATGTTGGTCCAAACATGTCAAACTGTATACTTTGAAACGAGCGAATACAGCAAGCTTTATACGCTGCCTCACCCGAAATTACTTTGTTAACTGGGGCATTCCTAAACGACTTATGTCTGACAACGGTAGTGCCTTTATTAGTCAAAGATTTCAAGATATGATAAGACAATATGGAATCAAACATATCTTAATTTCGAAATATCACCCTCAAAGTAATTTAGTAGAAAGAGTCATGAAAGAATTAGGACGATTATGTAGAACTTATTGTGCACATAAACATACTCGGTGGGCCAAACTAATGCCTGAATTCGAAAAGATATTAAATGAATTGCCTCACCTAACGACGGGATTATCACCTATAGAAATTTTAGGCAAACGAATTATAGGTGAGCCTTTACTAGCTGCTTTACCTTGGCCACCAGTAAATGAGATCCAACAATGTATCCCAGACGAAAAAGTTTGCGAACAGATTGTAAAAAATGCCAAATGGAGAATTAAAAGTTATAATCAACAGGCTATAGAACCCTCATTTCAGGTAGGAGATCTTGTGTTAGTACGATCTCATCCTAAAAGTTCTAAGATCGGTAAGGAATGTAGAAAATTCTTCTTGATCTTTGAAGGTCCATATGTTGTACATAAGATTGTACATCCCAAAGCATTACTTCTTATGGAACCTTCATCAGGTGTAATTAAAGGATTATATAGTGTTGATCAAATGAAACCCTTCATTCCTAAATAAGTTAATATTTAGTATATGTTACACACGGAAGAGCGTTCATAGTTTATTCATGTGAAGTTTTTCGTGATAGTTACGTGTTATTTTAAATAAATGACAGAAAGCTTAAACATGTGTTCTACAATAATCTACTGGTACTTCAAAAAGAGAAAGATAACCAAAAGGGGGATTTATATGGAGGAAACTTTGCTCTTAGGTCTAAAGGAATTTTGCGTATTTTAAATTTACTCGGATAGTAGGAACCAAAGGGGATGGTTAATAGTTTTAGGGACCATGGGCGTCCAGAGCTATATGGCTCACGAGAACATAGCAGAGTGCCTTTAATAGAGGTTTGTAATAGTGTTAATATAGAACACACCAAATGGGGCTCTCTCGCTTGTTTCTCCTAAATAAATGGCCATTACCCAACAAGGTGTCCGAAGGTAAAGAAAGCCGTGCCGAGATTCCAAAGAAAGTTTTGCTTGATTTCTTCTTGACCTCAGGCATAAATAAGGCATTAGGGAAGAGGATGACGTAAAGTAAATAGTACTATTAGTTATTGTGAGAAACTTATTAGTAATATACATTCTTGAAAAGAATAACTCTAGTAAATAAATGAAACTGAAACTAATCTATCACAATTTGAACGCTCTGTCCTAATGTACAACGTTAAAGAACGTACTAAATTAGTATTTATTAGCAACTATTAACTGAAGAGGAGCAATCTCCCTATATTCAGTTACGAATTACCATAAGAGCACAATTAAGAGTAAATGACAAATAGTCACAACGATATCGTATTAAAAGGATTAAATCTATCTAATAGCAAGGACTCTAGGTTACGTAAAATGTGAGGAAAATGTATTAACAGTTAAATATTGTATATTGAACAGTTTTAATTCCGGTTAAAACCTGACAAACTGAGCTTGTGGGTGGGGTATGTAGTGGGACGAAATTAAGCGTCACCCATCCACCAAAGTCAGCCCAGTTTGCAGGTGACTATAAGTTTAATTTAGTTTTGTTTATGTGTTTTCTTATTATTTGTAATAAATGTGAATTATCTAAAAGTTTGTATTTTTTTATGTGTTTCATGTACGGAGAGGTCGGCGCAACGAACGGGGACAGCATCTTCGTTGCCGCGACCAGAGAGGAAGTTGCTGGCCGCTATACGTCGCGGGTCAACAGCCAAGGAGCAACAGAAGATCCTGGAACCGAGTTGTTGCGTCGTGCTTCTAAAAATTAAAAATGAAGTTTTATACTCTTTTTGTACAACAATGACATCATATAGATCTTAATCTTATTGAAATGTTAGTCACTGTCTGTCAACGCTCAAGTTCACATCTGTATGTGGAGGAAGCTAATAAAATAGTGTATGCTACTAAAGTTGAAACACGTGTTTTGAAGATTTATTTATGAAGAGTTATGTGAACGGATTGATAATATATTTGACAAGATTATTGATTCAGACAGCGTTGGCCAACACTTTGAATCTAAAAAGTTTATTTAATGTGTGATTCTGATATCGATTAGATCAAGATAACGTGTGTCGATATAATTTTCTGAGGAGAAACAAACGAAATTTAAATTCGAAAAAGTTACAAAAACCAATTGGCCCAAGTGATGTAATTCTTTGCACACGACTCAACTGATGTTTTACAGTTTCGTTCAAGAACCATTCTATGACAATTTAAAAAGAATATGAATCATTTTTGAATTGGGTTGTAACTGACGTAGGTGACGAAGTCTGCACATGGTCATACATATATGCAAACGAAAACCTAAGGCGTCGTTACACCACACAGTGTCGGAGAATTGAATGTGACAATGAAAGTGGCAGTCTTTTCAGTTGCTCCATTATTACTGCACGTTTGTTGCTCCACATCAACTATTCCCTGGGGTGCCCATTCTTGCTTCAGTTACGCAATGTCCATGGTATCTTGGCATGTAACAACGCCCTTACTGGAGTTGAGAGAGATGTGCATCTCAACAATGATATCATAGTCACCCAGTTTCAGCGATTTCTTAAGGTGGTCTACCTGCTGTACCCTGTTAGTTTCGATCAACAATGAGCCATTATGCAATGATTTTATAAATTTTAATGTTCCAGTAAAGCCTTCCAAATCTTTATGGATAAAAAAAAGAGGAACACTTTTTCAAATGCCCCCTTCTTCCTCTTTACCACCAAAAACACATTGTTATTCAAGACTCCATGAGCCCTCTTGCTGCAGTCCAAAGTCTTCTTATTATCAGGACGACTCGACCCTCTCATTCTTCTGGCTGAATGAGTGTGAATACTCCCAGGTGGTACACCCTTCCCGCTGGGAGGAGAAGAAGATGAGTTCGAGGAGTCCATCTTGGTCCCACGCGCAGCTATAAGGGTCTACTCAGACAGAGCCCTGCATGCCTGAGTAAGCCTTATACACCTGAGGTGCAGCAGGTTCCCCGGAGGTTGCTGCTAATGACTGTTCCACCTCAACGTGCATGAATGCCATCAGTGCACAGCACACCTTGAGACTGAGGGGCTTTTTAAAGAGGTTTATTTCGTCCTCGAGATCTGGGTGGTCAAGCCAAGATCCCCATTTCCTGAGACACACAATGTTCCACCCTAACGCCCCGCAGTGCTCGCTGAAGCATGCCCAGAGCTTACGGTGATAGGGGATTGGCGGTGCTTACCAGTCCCCAGCTAAGGAACCCTGGGGACACCAAGCCCATACCCAGCAAATCAATGCTAAGCCCCAGAGGGCCTGGGATGCCCAAATGAACTGGAATCCAGAGAAAGACAACCAAGCAGGCACCATATCCAAGGGCAGAGAGAAGGTCATGGACAGCAGAGACCAAACGGTGATGACAGTAGCATCAATTGATAGCCTGCAGGCTGCTCATTGAGTTGGTACAAATTAAAACACTATGGAGGGAGGCCTGAGAAACAAAATGGAGGGCTCTGTGAATGGCTGGGAGTTCTGCTGTGAACACACTACATGATTCCAGCAATAAATGGTATTCTACGCCAGCAGGAGACATGAAAGAGTATCCCACTTTATCTAGCATCTTAGAACCGTTAGTGTAGAATATGGTAGCACTCTGGAATTGTGCAAGTACAGCATGTACAAGACGCCAGAAAACCATAGGGACGACAGAGACCTTAGCACCCTGGAATAGGTCAGTCCTAATCTGAGGTCTAGGCACCATCCAAGGAGGGGTGTGAGAGGAAATACACTGGATACATTCCAGTGAGTGGAGATGGAGATCCTGACAGAGGGAAGTGAGACGCACTCCAACCAGCAATCGCACCCATGGGTGGTTATCAGGAGGGAGACATCCCCTCATTTGCAAAGAGGACAGGATACATGGAATGGTCAGGGAATTGGCGAATGGTTATTGCGTAAGAAACCCAGAGTTGGCTTCACTGTATCTGTAGAGGGGGAATTCCCACTTCTGGGAGGAGACTGTCAATGGAACTAGTGTGAAAGGCACCAATAGCCAGATGCACCCCACAGTGGTGAACAAGATCAAGTGCAATATTTTCAGAGTGGAAGGAGCCGCTGAGCCATAAACCTGACTACCATAATCTAGTCTGGACAAGACCAGAGCACAGTAAAGATGGAAAAGACTTGCATGGTATGCACCCCAAGATGCGTGGGCCAGGAGGTGGAGAGCATAAAGCTTCTGCATGCACATACTCGTTAGGTGGCGATTATGGGCCCAAGAAACGGTACCATGCTACAACTTCGAGTAGCTGGTCGCTTAAATAAAGTTCTGGGTCGGGTTACTGTGAGTCGATGACAAAAATGCATAATCTGCGTTTTGAAGGGAGAAAACTGGAAGCCATGGGAGGTGGCCCACACAGAGGCCTGTTGGATGGCACCTTGGAGCCGACTTCCACCACATGCTATCGAGTGGGAACTGAAAAAATGCTAAAATCGTCGATGCACAATGCTGGGATAACCACAGGCCCAACAGAGGTTACAAGCCCATTGATGGCTAAGAGGAAGAGTGTCACATTTAACACAGAACCCTTTGTGATACCATTCTCCTCGACCTGATGGGAACTGAGTGAAGTGCCAACTCGAATCCAGAAGAGCTGGTGAGATAAATACTCGTGGATAAAAATTGGAATGAGGCCACAGATGCCTCAGTCATGGAGGGTAATTAAAATGCGATGGTGCCAAGTCAAGTTGTATGCCTTATGTCGGTCAAAGAAGACTGCGACAAGGTACCGGCAGTTAGTAAAAGTCTGTCAGACTGTCATTTCCAATCTGAATAAATGGTCAGTTGGAGATCGTCCTTCCTGGAAGACACACAGATATGGGAAAAAGAGGCCTCAAGATTCGAGTACCCAGCGTAACCTGAAGTTAACCATCCTCTCAAGCAGTTTACAAAGTACACTCATCAGGCTAATTGGGTGGTAGCTGTCAAGAGACGTTGGGTTCTTCCCAGGCTTAAGGATGGGGATAACTATACTTTCTCACCAGTGTGACAGGAAAACACACGAGGCAAAAGCGGTTGAAGATCCTGAGAAGATGTTGCCTCTGGGTACCATCCAATTAGTGGATCAGTTTGTGGATGGAATCCGGGCCTAGGGCCATGTCACATGGAGAGGCAGAGCCTGCAAGAATTCTCATTCAGTGAAGAGTTCATTATAGGGCTCAGCATGGTGCAGGATAAAACAGAGGGAGGTCTGTTCAACTCCATGTTTCTGCTAGAGAAAGGTAGGAGGATATGAAGAGGATGCTGATGTCACCACAAAGTGTGTCACGAGGTGTTCTCCAAGGACCAATGGATCAGTGCACAGAGCACCTTGGAGGGTAAGACCCTGGACAGTTGACTGTTGCTGGCGGCCCAGAAGACTACAGAGCTTGGACCAAACCTGCAATTAAGAGGCATACAGCCCCAGGGAGGAAACATAGCATTCCCTGAATTCCTTTTTACTCTGCTCAACAAGGTAACAATCCTTAGCACAAGGAGGAGGCTGATCTGTGAAGGGTGTTGTTTAAATCACTGCAGCGCCCGTCGGTGGTCCTGGACAGCAACTGCTATATCCTTGGGTCACCACAGTACGGTCGATGACAAGGGCGAAATGTGGTTTGGGGGGGGGGGGGGGGAGGTGGAGGGACAGCATGAAGAATGGTGGCAGAGACGCCCTGCACGACCGCATCAATGCAATTCCAGAGGGAGACGTCTAAGTGCACGGCAGACATATATAAAGAATAGTTGGCCCTGCAGAATGCTAAATGTGGGGGGCCTGTCTGCCTGGTGACAGCAGGGGGACGATAGAATCACTGTGAAGTGGTCACTGTCACAAAGATCATCATGGGATGACCAATGTAAGAAAGCCACAAGAGCAGGGGAGGAAATCGTGAGATCGATAGCAGTAAAGGTGCCTTGAGCAGCTATGAAGTGGGTAGGGGAACTGTCATTGAGGAGAGACAAATCGAAGACTGTAATAAGTTGGTCAATTAGGAGATCCATACCTGTTGAAGTGGCACTCCCCCGCAGTAGATGTGGGCATTGAAGTTCCTGAGGAGGAGAAACGGCGGCAGGAGTTGCTGTATTAAGGTAGACAGTTCAGCATAAGGAAGTGGCCTACTTGGAGGGAGGTAGACATTGCAAACGGTGACTGCTGGAGTCGTTTGCACTCTAACCACTATTGTGTCCATGTCGGTATGAAGGGGGATCCAGTCACTGATGACATGGGAGTGAACCGAAGTGCAGACCCCGCCAGGTGCTACCCTGGGGCTGGCATGGTTCTGACAGAATGCCTGATAACCACGAAACATTGGAGAGTGGTCAACACAGCAGTGTGTTTCTTGAAGAGTAAGACAGCATGCAGAATAGGAATGTCTTGGGACTTGTGTTTCTTCTTCATCTCTTTAATAGGTGGAGGAGGGCAGGATGCAGAGGGAGTATAGGCACCTGCAAGATCCAGAACTGAAAGAGAGCGAGTAACCTTGGAGTGCACAGGTGATGCACCTCATGGCAGAGTTGTAGTAGCAGGCTTCCAGCCTGAGAGATGCTGGGGACAGAGGTCCCAAGGGGAGCCCCATCATCGGCAGGTGCCGAAGATGGGAGGGCACTCCTTTGGTCAGGAAGAGGGAATGGCTCCCAGAGGAGAGGTCATGGGAACTTGGGAACTGCAGGGGAGGAGGAATGGGGCTGGGGTAAGAAAGAGGTAGCAGGGGGAAGGATGTAACAGGGGGAAGGATGTAACAGAGGAAAAAATTGAAGAAAGTGACACTGGATGGAGTCTTATATTTTTGGCGAGTCTCAGAATAAGACTCTTTGGTCTTCTTTTCTCTCTTGTAAGCTCAGCAGTCTGGTGAGCGAGGGGAGTGGCAGTCATGACAATTGACACACACACACACACACACACACACACACACACACACACACACACACACACACACACACACACACACACACGTGGCAGAACACAGGGGATTTCTACATGGAGTGGATGTCCACAGTCATCACACAGAGGGTCCACCATACAGCAGGAAGATATATGACCAAAATGCAAGTACCAAAAGCACATCATGGCTGATGGGATGTATGGCTTCATATCACATCTGTAGCTCATAACCTTTACCTTCTCTGGAAGGGTATCCCCCTCAAAAATCAGAATGAAGGTACCAGTATTGGTGCAGTCATCTTTGTGACCCTTCCACACATGTCTAATAAAATGAATGCTCCATTACTCCAGATTAGCCCGGAGTTCCTCATCAGTTTGTAGCATGAGTCCCTATGAAAAATCACTCCCTGTACCATACTCAGAGATTTGAAAGGGGTAAGACACTGGGACATTTCCAAGACGATCACAAGCATGAAGAGCTGCAGATTGGGCGGCGGAAAAAGCTTTGATCATCAGGGAGCCCAACTGCATCTTAATGAGAGTCTCCACTTCACCAAACTTGTCCTCAATATTCTCCTCAAAAAACAATGGCTTTGCAGCGTGAATGTATCCCCATACGTCCTAGTACAGGTGTGGCAGCGGGTGAAGCGTTTCATCCCAAGGCAGCAAGGCTGGCCCTCCTCCCATGGTGTAGCCAGGGAAGGGAAGGCTGCCAGGTGATATGAAGTAGCATTCAATGATCCTTACCAAGGAGACAGCCATTTGAGAATGGCCAGATTTTTGCATCTTGATACACTTCATGTGCCAAGAATCCACTGATACCACCCACTCCAGTCAGGAGCTTTCTCCATGAGCACAACCCAGCCACAGCAAGGGCTGCCTGGCATGACGGCCACTGCTGGGAGTTCCGATCCTCCAGAAAGATGAGCAACAACTCCTTGGCATACATGGGGAGGGAACAGCTCAGGTATCCCTATGTTATCAGGAGTCTCAGCCAGATAGGTACATAATAGCCCCATCACATGGACTGGCTACATGTGCTGGTGACCAAGCAGGGTGGAGGGGGACTATGGTGGGAAAGAAGGGGGTAAGGAGGGAGGACTATGGTGAGAAAGGAAGGGGGAAAAGGATGTAGGGAGGTAGTTCTTCAACAAATGGCTCACGCTGAAAACAGAAAATTTAGAAGTGAAGGTCAAACCTCAAGTGGAGGCCTAAATGTCAAAAAGGATGAAAGGAAACAAGCATAGGGGGAACAAATTTGCTAGCAATACAGGTAATCAGGTGGATAGTAAGGTTCATATAAATCAGAATACCAAGAGGGGGGAAGGAGGGGCAACGGGGAAGGAGCGAGGATAGGGAGGGAGGGCAGCAGCTCTTGGTGCATGAAATTTGATGTTTGAAGAAATAAAAGAATGGTTCATCATAAATAAAATGAAGATCAATGAAGAGAAAATCCAACATTTTCTATGCGGTCTAACCAACATTGAAGAGCAAGAAAACATGGAAACTGTCAGACTACTGGGCTTCAAGATTGACAGCAAACTCTCCATGAATGATCACACTGCATATGTATGCAACAAACTTTCTCGTGTGATATACCTCCTGAGCAAGGTGAAGAGGGTAATAACTGACCAGTTTCTCACAATAGTCTACCATGCACTCTTCCACAGCCACATTAGCTATGGACTACTGTTGTGGGGACACTCCTCAGGCTGCAAAGATGTGTTGATATTAAAAAAAATCATCAGGATCATATCCTCTAGTCAAAGACTGGACCACTGTAAGCCTATTTTCACCAGGCTAGGCATAATGACTTTTTAGCCAGTATGTGTTTTTCTGCCTCATTTATATAAAAGAAAATCAAAGGAATTTTAGCATAAGACAAGAAATACATAATCGTGCCATTCTCTGTAAGAGGAACATTGAAGTGCCAAGGTGTCGCCTATGAAGTACACAAGACAGCTTTCCAACAGTCGCCCTAAAAATGTACAATCAACTGCCACCAGAAGTGAAATCCCTGAATTATTTCGGAAAAAAATTGCTCAGGACTTGAAACAACATCCACTATATTCCTTGGAAGAGGTTCACAACAGTGGTTCTAGTGAATGGACAGAATAATAAATATTGTTATGTTTTATATATAATTTTGCCTAAATTTAATCTTTGTGTTCTCAGTTTACTGCACATTTAATTTTGTGTTTTACTTTAAGTACATATTTTGCAAAACGAAACTTTATGTGTGTGATCTTCATGGTTTTGTAAACATTTTGCTTTATGGTATTTTCATTTGCTGCTATGACGTTTTACTTTCCTGTTTAGTTATATTTCATTTTTTCTATGTTCTACGTGTTTTTGTGCATTGCATAAATGTTTTCTTTTATTTGTAATATAAATTTTGTATATGGTTTTGTATAAATGTTAGTTGATAAACATTGTATTTGTGATGCAGCATGTCCAGCCATGGCTGGTAAACGACGAAGATACAGTAATAAAGTAATAATTGCAGCTGTGGAGGAAGAATGGGCTGCGATAGCTCGGGGCCCCACGTGCGCCACGCACGAATTCATGAGAACCGTGAGCCCCCAGCGGAGGGAGGGGGGGGGGGGGGCGGGACGCATCAATTGCTTCTACAATTTTTTATTATTATTATTATTTTTTTTTTGCTTATTCGTTTCTGGATCGAGACCATCCAATGAATTATAGTAATGAATATCAAAAATATTTTATACAAACTCTCGGCGCTTGAGCACGGCTTTTTTTTCTTTTTTTTGTTAAAGGTCCGTTCATGTATTTTTCACGGTGTTTCTTCTCTCTGTGTTTTCACTAAAATCGGACTTCGTAGTAAGACAGCACCCGAAGAGGACGGTCGATCGAGATGGACGACTTTTGCTTAAAAGTACGGAACCTTTTGCCATGCAAAGTCACCCAACAATCTTACAATGACTAAAGATACAAAATGAAACATATACAGGTTAGTAATAACAGTATATTCTGAAATAAAGACACAATTTAAAGGACACTTACATTGTGTGATTACGAGTGGCCTTTGGTTGCAACTCGTCAAGTATTAATAAAATAATGTAGTATTAATGGTTGTGCGCCTAAATACGTCCGATCTGTTCAAGACCTAGAAAACAAAAGGTGCCTCTTAATCATCTGACGATCAAAAATCTTAAAATTTTTCCAGGGGCTGTATACAATATACAGCCGTGGACTACATCTATGGTGGTTTTTTTTTTTTTTTTACTTATTTCGTTTTCTGCTGAGAAAAGCTCAGCCTGCAAATGTGCCTTTAAAAGTTTGAATCATGTAGGAAGGCGGCCCAATTTGCAGCCTTTTTGTGCATCTATTTCCATTAACAGCTTGCAGCTAATAAGGCTCATTATCTCTCCGAGCGGCTAGCCGCGAGTTAAAGACGAGACTGCGAGAATCTCTTTCCTGCAGGCTGCGCTCTTGCCGTACTTGTCACAATGCAGTTTCATTCACAAAGCGATCGAATTATTCATTCAGATATCGATGTTACTTTCGTGTAGCAACATAACTGTGAATGTGTATCTGTAAATGTTTTACTGCGATTTCCAAATAACAATGTCAGGTGATGTCAATAAACATGAATTTTCTCACAAGCGACTTCTAATTAAGTTGCGTGGCTATGGAGTATCGGCTCAGTTGTGCGACTGGATTCGTGATTTCCTGTCAGAAACGACACAGTGCATAGTAATCGACAGAAAATTATCGAGTAAAACAGAAGTGATAGCAGGCGTTCCCCAAGGAAGGCCCTTTACTGTTCCTGATCCGCATAAATGTTTTATGAGACAATCTGAGCGGTCCTTGTAGATTTATTTAATTTAATTAATTATTTATTTTTTTTACAGATGATACTGCGATTCCGTCTTATAAAGTTATCAGACGATCAAAACAAATTGCAAAACCATTTAGACAAGATATCTGTATGGCGAGAGAAGTGGCAATTGACTCTGAATAATGAGAAGTGTGAGGTCATCCATTTGAGTATTAAAGGGAATCTGCTAAATTTCGGTTACAGGATGTTGTTGTTGTTGTTGCTATTGATATCTTCAGTCCAGAGAGTAGTTTGATGCAGCTCTCCATGCTACTCTATCCTGTGCTAGATTCTTCATCTCCCAGTACCTACTGCAACCTACATCCTTCTGAATCTGCTTAGTGTATTCATCTCTTGATCTCCCTCTACGATTTTTACCCTCCATGCTGCCCTCCAGTACTAAATTGGAGATCCCTTGATGCCTCAGAACATGTCCTACCAACCTATCCCTTCTTCTACTCAAGTTGTGCCACAAACTCCTCTTCTCCCCAATTCCATTCAATACCTCCTCATTAGTTGTGTGATCTACCCATCTAATCTTCAGCATTCTTCTGTAGCACCACATTTCGAAAGCTTCTATTCTCTTCTTGTCTAAACTATTTATCGTCCATGTTTCACTTCCATACAAGGCTACACTCCATACAAATGCTTTCAGAAACGACTTCCTGACACTTAAATCTATACTTGATGTTAACAAATTTCTCTTCTTCAGAAACGCTTTCCTTGCCATTGCCAGCCTACATTTTATATCCTCTCTACTTCGACCATCATCAGTTATTTTTCTCCCCAAATAACAAAACTCACCTACTACTTTGTGTCTCATTTCCTAATCTAATTCCCTCACCATCACCCGACTTAATTCGACTAATCTCGTTTTGCTTTTGTTGATGTTCATCTTATATACTCCTTTCAAGACACTGTCCATTCCGCTCAAGTACTCTTCCAGGTCCTTTGCTGTCTCTGATAGAGTAACAATGTAATCGGCGAACCTTAAAGTTTCTATTTCTTCTCCATGGATTTTAATTCCTACTCCTAATTTTTCTTTTGTTTCCTTTATTGCTTGCTCAATATACAGATTGAATAACATCGGGGATAGGCTACAACCATGTCTCACTCCCTTCCTAACCACTGCTTCCCTTTCATGTCCCTCGACTCTTGTAACTGCTATCTGGTTTCTGTACAAATTGTAAACAGCCTTTCGCTCCCAGTATTTTACCCCTCCCACCTTCAGAATTCGAAAGGAGTATTCTAGTCAACACTGCAAAAGCTTTCTCTGAGTCTACAAATGTTAGAAACGTAGGTTTGCCTTTCCTTAATCTATCTTCTAAGATAAGTCGGAGGGTCAGTATTGCCTCACGTGTTCCAATATTTCTGCGGAATCCGAACAGATCTTCCCCGAGGTGGCTTCTACCATTTCTTCCATTCGTCTGTAAAGAATTCGCATTAGTATTTTGCAGCTGTGACTTATTAAACTGATAGTTCGGTAATTTTCACATGTGTCACCACCTGCTTTCTTTGGGATTGGAATTATTATATTCTTCTTGAAGTCTGAGGGCATTTGCCTATCTCTTACATCTCGCTTACCAGATGGTAGAGTTTTGTCAGGGCTGGCTCTCCCACGGCTGTCAGTAGTTCTAATGGAATGCTGTTTATTCCCGGGGCCTTGTTTCGACTTAAGTCTTTCAGTGCTCTGTCAAATTCTTCACGCAATATCGTATCTCCCATTTCATCTTCATCTTCATCTACATCCTCTTCCATTTCCATAATATTGTCCTCAAGTACATTGCCCTTATATAGGCCCTCTATATACTCCCTCCACCTTTCTGCTTTCCCTTCTTTGCTTAGAACTGGGTTACCATCTGAGCTCTTGATATTCATACAAGTCGTTCTCTTATCTCCAAAGGTCTCTTTAATTTTCCTGTAGGCAGTATCTATCTTACCCCTAGTGAGATAAGCCTCTACATCCTTACATTTGTCCTCTAGCCATGCCTGCTTAGCCATTTTGCACTTCCGTCTATCTCATTTTTGAGACGTTTGTATTCCTTTTTGCCTGCTTCATTTACTGCATTTTTATATTTTCTCCTTTCATCAATTAAATTCAATATTTCTTCTGTTACCCAAGGATTTCTACTTGCCCTCGTCTTTTTACCTACTTGATCCTCTGCTGCCTTCACTATTTCATCCCTCAAAGCTACCCATTCTTCTTCTACTGTGTTTCTTTCCCCCATTCCTGTCAAACGTTCCCTAATGCTCTCCCTGGAATTGTCTACAACTTCTGGTTCTGTCAGTTTATCCAGGTCCCATCTCCTTAAATTCCCACCTTTTTGCAGTTTCTTCAGTTTTAATCTACAGTTCATAACCAATAGATTGTGGTCAGAGTCTACATCTGCCCCTGGAAATGTCTTACAATTTAAAATCTGGTTCCTGAATCTCTGTTTTACCATTATATAATCTATCTGAAACCTTTTAGTATCTCCAGGGTTCTTCCATGTATACAACCTTCTTTCATGATTCTTGAACCAAGTGCTAGCTACGATTAAGTTATGCTCTGTATAAAATTCTACCAGGCGGCCTCCTGTTTCATTTCTTACCCCACATCCCATATTCACCTACTACGTTCCCTTCTCTCCCTTTTCCTACTACCGAATTCCAATCACCCATGACTATTAAATTTCGTCTCTCTTCATTATCTGAATAATTTCTTTTATCTCATCACACATTTCGAGCTGAGCTACTTGGCATATAAACTTTTACTACTGTGGTAGGCGTGGACTTCGTGTCTATCTTGGCCATAATATTGCGTTCACTATGCTGTTCGTAGTAGCTTACCCGCACTCCTGTTTTTTATTCATTATGAAACCTACTCCTGCATTACCGCTATTTGATTTTGTATTTATAACCCTGTATTCACTTGAACAGAAGTCTTGTTCCTCCTGCCACCGAACTTCACTAATTCCCACTGTATCTAACTTCAACCTATCCATTTCCCTTTTTAAATTTTCTAACCTACCTGCCCGATTAAGGGATCGGGCATTCCACGCTCCGATCCGTAGAACGCCAGTTTTGTTTCTCCTGATAACGACGTCCTGAGTAGTCCCCGCCCGGAGATCCGAATGGATGACTATTTTACCTCTGAAATATTTTACCCAAGAGGACGCCATAACCATTTAATCATACAGTAAAATTGCATGCCCTCGGGAAAAATTACGGCTGTAGTTTCCGCTTGCTTTCAGCCGTTCACAGTACCAGCGCAGCAAGGCCATTTTGGTTAGTGTTAAAAGGCCAGATCAGTCACTCATCTCCTGAAAGGCCGCTGCCCCTCCTCAGGAATCTTGCGTTTGTCTGGCCTCTCAACAGATACCCCCTCCGTTGTGGTTGCACATACGGTACGGCTATCTGTATCGCTGAGGCACGCATGCCTCCCCACCAATGGCAAGGTCCATGGTTCATGGGGGTGGGGGGTGTTACAGGATGAAACACACAAATATAATGGCTGTAGATTCAACTAAATACTTACTGATTACAGTTATGAATAACTTAAATTTGAACGATCGTATATATAATGTTGTGCGGATGCGAACCAAAGACTGCGATTTACTAGCAGAACACTTAGAAAATGCAACACATCTACTACTTACATTACGCTTGTCCACCCTCTTCTGGAGTACTGCCGTCCACTGTGAAATCCGCATCAGATGGAATTGACGGACGACGTCGCAAAAGTTCAAAGAACGGCAGCGTATTTTGTGTTATTGTGAAACAGGGGAGAGCGCTATAGGTGTGACACACAGATTACATAAATCATCAAAACAAAGACGATTTTCGTTGCAGCAGGCTCTTCTTATAAAATTTCTATCATCAACTTTGTCAGAGTGGGAAATATTTAATTGGCGTCCAACTACATAGAGAGCAGTGATCATCACAATAAAATAAGAGAAGTCAGAGCTCGCACGGAAAGATTTGAGTGTCCGTTTTTCCCGCTAGCTGTTCGTGAGTGGAACGATAGAGAATAGCCTGAAGATGGGTCTATGAAACGTCTGCGAGGCACTTAATTGTGAACTGCAGAGTAATCATGAAGATGCAGATTTAGATACTCCACAAGCAGGCTAGGACGTTATGTAGCGCATTTATAACTTTTTCAAACGTGAGTCTGAAAACGAGACTCCTGTTTTCGACATTTTGGAGACCCAAGAACGAACTGCAGAAGCACGTGGTCGGCAGAGGAACTGTACAGAGAATAGCGAACGAAAGTATGAGAGCTGTAGAAATCTCAGGAAAATCTGTTTTCGTATCACCTGGAAAGCATCGAAATCGCAGGAAACCTGTGACACAAGTGGACGCCTTTGTCAATGATGTTTTAAAACGCTCTGTGTTTGAAATGTATATAAGCGGGAAATAGGCCTACTTATCACAAAAACTTGTTACAATTATGCATGAGCAGATTGGCTTCAAAGGTATAGCTTCGTTAATGCAAAGAATTTTAAGAGAGATCGGTTTTAGATACGTTAAGAAGAGTGTTTTTAATTGAAAAAATGTCATAGGTGCAGCACGAAGCAAACCCCTTACAAAGACGCATGACAAGAGCAGGAGGTAACTTAACAATGTATTACCCAGATGAAATGTTGACGAATCAGAATCATTCCATGAATACCTGCTGGAGAATGAACGATGACCCTGGCAGTTTTGACGTTCCCATAGGAAAGGGTTCTGGAATAATTATTCTAGATGCTGGTCTTCTTTTGGTTTTGTTTCTTAGAGTAAACTTGTATTTAGACGGAAGAAAAACAGAAGTCAATACTATTTGGAAATGAACGCTGTCAGTATTACGTAGTAGTTCACTGGTCAATTCTTGCATATCTTGCTTCGAAGTCGATCGTTGTAATTACCATGTGAGTCATCATTCAGCTGTTGCAGAGGAAACACCAAGTACGAGCACCAAGAAAGCGGATAATGTGCTATGGCTGAAAAATAAAAGTATTCCGTACAGTATAAACCACACTCGTGTCTAGCTCCTGCGGCTCGTTAATTTATACAAGTCACGCGACAGAACGTACAAATTTGACTTTCTTGCATGTGAGTTTGGTCACTTGGTTTTACGTTTACCAACATCACTGTAAGTATAACCCCACAGAATTTGGACACAGGTTAAAGGCTACGTAAGGGGGAAAAATTCAAGTTAAGAGACACTAAAACGCTTGTGCATGAAGCGATAGACAATATCCCACTTCATCACGGGCACACTGCGTGCGGTACGCTGCAAAGTTTCAGAAAGAAGACAAGGGTAGGGAGACGAAGAGGGATATAAGCCTTGAACCTATCAGCCTAAATTTATAGTCAGATGGTTCGCACATGGACTCAGAAAGCAGTGACAATGGTACGAGGGTCGTCCTCGAAGTAAGTTCCGTTTGGTTATACAAAACAAACGTGTACAGATACAGAAAAACTATTTATTGTACAAAAACCTACAACTGTTAAACTACTTTTCTACACAGCTTCCGAAATTTTGTAGGCATAGTGTGGCACAAGTTTTTGCATGCCACCTATGTATTCAACCATGTGGTAATATGTTCTTTTAGCTCGTCATCATCGTTTAAGTGTTGACCACCAAGGACAGATTTTAGGTGTAAGAAGAGATGAAAGTCGTTATGAGCGAGGCCCGCCTGTACGGAGGCTGATCGAACGCGTCCCAGTGAAATTCCCGTAAGAGTTGTTTGGTCACATTCGCCATGTGAGGTGGGGCATTATCGTGGAAAAGAAAAAAAACACCTTTTGTTAGTAATCCTCGGCGCTTGTTCTGTATTGCGTGGCGTAGTTTCTTAATGGTCTCATAGTAACCATGTGCATTTATTGTTTGGCCTTGTGGTAATAAAACCATCAGCAAAATGCCTTTTCTGTCCCAAAAAACGGTGCACATGACTTTTCGAGGTGTCAAGATTTGCTTAGGCTTAAGAATAGGGTAGGAAGGGGAAGAGAGGAGAGCGATGGCATTGGAAACCGGGAGCTGCGACCTCCGAATTTAAAGAGTAGGGATCCCAGCATCAACGAGAAGACTATCGACAGGGCTAACACAAAACGCACCTGTGACAAACCGGATACAAGGAGCAGTGTGGAAGGGGCAGCTGATCCGTAAACTTGACAACCATAGTCCAGACAGGACTGAAGTAAGGACCAGTGAAGGCAGAGAAGGGTCAAATGATTTGTGTCCCAAGAGGTGTGGGCAAGGAAGCAAAGAACATTGAGTTTATAAAAAGAGCCAATCTTCAGATGGTGGATATGGGGCAAACAGGTAAGCTTGTTGTCAGAAAGTCCCAAGAAAAGGAACTGGGGGACTATAGGAGTTGGGCACCAGGTTAGAGCTCCAGATCAGGATGGACCACAGCATGGCGACAGAAATGCACAACCCTGGACTTAAGGGAAGAGAACTGAAAACTGTGCTAGAGTGGCCATGTGGAAGTGTACTGGACGTATCCTGGAGCTGTCTTTCTGCAGAAGCCACTGAGTGAGAGCTAACCCAAAAAGAAATCGTCCACAAATAGAGGAGGGTGACCAACGGTCTGGCAGAGGCCACAAGCCCATTAATAGCGATTTGAAAAAGGACACTTAATATGACCTTCTGTCGAACGCCATTCTTCTGGGTTAGCAGAGGGCTGAGAAGAGTGCCAACGCGCGGACTCTAAATGACCTGTGGGACAGGAACTGGTAAATAAAACTCTGGAGGGAGACCCGAAGTTCACACTCGTGGAGTGTAAGGAGGATATGATGGCGCCAAGCTGTATCGTAGGCGTTACGAAGATCGAAGGAAAGTGACAAAATGGTGACACTGAGAAAAGGCCTGCCGAACTGCAGTTTCTAATCGAAGCAGACGATTGATCAGAGGTCGTCTCTCCTGAAAGCCACACTGGTATGGCGATGAGAGGTCCCGAGATTCAAGGACCCAATTGAGCCGGCAAGTCACCATTCATCCTATTATCTTCCAGGGGACATTTGTCAGGCTGATGGACCAGTAACTGTCAAGGTACGACTGATCCACGTCAGGCCTAAGGACAGGAACCACAATACTGTCTTTCCACTGAGAGGGAAAATGCCTTGGAGGAAATATTGTCTTTGTGGATGACTCAGGTGTTGAAACAATTGGTTATGGGTGCAATCACGCCCAGGAGCAGAATCGCAGGAAGAAGCTACTATTCAGTAAAAGGTTCGTTGTAGGATTCCGCCAGACAAGGTGCAAAACATACGCAGGAGGCTTCAACCCGCTGATTCCAGAGGAGGAAGGCAGCTGATAGGAGGCCGACTCCAATACTATCGCAAAATGGGTCGCGAGGTTTTCTGCAAGAACTGACGGATCTCTACAAAGGCAACCTGTAAGAGCAGTGCCCAGAATGGAAGACTGCCACTGACAACCTTGGAGTGTGCGGAGTGTGACGAGGGATAGAAGAACCTTGAGAGCAGACAGATTTTTCGCAGCACACCCGTTTACTGTGTTTAAGTAACGGACTTCGGCGTGAAGACATTTGAAGGTATAAGAAAGAGCAGAGGACGAGTGCCGCTTAAGATGCTGCAAGATGCGACGAAAATCACGGACAGCAGTGGCAATAGCCGTGCTTCACCAAGAAACTTGCAGACGGTGAACGAATCCCTTCAGGTGGTGAATGGCAATGTCAGCAGCACGGATTATCTTATCAGACGGATCACGGATGACTTCAATACAGCCTGATAAAGGTGGAGACACGACCTGGGATGTATACAGCAGCCAATCAGGGTGATGGAAAGCCCAGTGAGGAAACTTACTCATTGGAAGACGGGAAGGGAACGAGAGAATCGACGGTAAGTGTTCACTATCACAGATATTATGTGGCGACCAGTGTAAGGAAAGAGGGACTGACGTGTGCTGCAAATGCTCGCCAGTACAAAGCGAGAATTATAGTCTCCAAGAGCTTGCTTTCCCTTCATCTGTATATCCCGTTGTCTGTCAGAGGATTCCTGAGATAGGTGGACAGTTCTATGTGGTCGCTTTCGGACGGATGCAGCAGCAGGCCGAAGAGTGTCAAACGTTCTAGGTGCATCGTCTTACACCCCAAACATAGAAAGGACATTAACCATGCAGATGCACTGAGTTTAATTTCAAAGAAACCACTGAGTGACATTTGGAAAAGGGACTAAGTTTTGCGCCCTCTCCAAGGATTTTGCTCATCAATAATTTTACCAGTGCTGTTGAGCAAGATACCTTGAAACCTCCAAGTGACACTGCTGAAGAAATAAGCGAGATACTTGTGTGGTTAATTCTAAGATGACCGCATCCAAGTAGGTCACCTCCAGTGGAGAGAAGAACTCTGTTCGTTAACAGCAACACTGAAATAGAAATTTAACTGCTGAAGAGAGAAACGCTACTGTTGTTCTGCCTGCAACGTCTTTTTAGGCAAGGTGACGGATTTACTACAGGACTCAACGTATCGTTGTCTTCATTACTACTACTACTACTACTACTACTACTAGTTTGTGGGACCCTCAACTGTGCGGTCATCAGTGCCCCTGCAAAGTCCCAATTTTTTCACAGTCAAATCTTTTTGACACAGTTCAATCTAGCCACTGTCACGAATAATGATATGATGAGGACAACACAAACACCCAGTCCCCAGGCAGAGAGAATCCCCAACCCGGCCGGGAATCGAACCTGGAACCCGTGATCGTCGTCTCCAGAAGGATCCAACGAATGCAGTACAATGGAAGACATTCGCCATCCTAAAATACAGCATTTCCTAAATTTTTGAAGAATAGATCTAGAACACAAGCACCAGTTCTTCCACGACTTTATGGCTACCTAAGATACATAAGGGGTTCAGTTTCGTCCCGTTTGAGCAATATACACTGAAGAGCCAAAGAAACTTTTATACCTGCCTAATATCGTGTAGGGCCCCCGCAAGCACGCAGAAGTGCCGCAACTATGTGGCATGGGCTCTGGCTACTGTCAAGTAGTGATGGAGGGAACTAACACCATGAACCCTGCACGGCTATCCATAAATCCACAAGAGTACGAGGGGGTGGAGATCTCTTCTGAACAGCACTTTGCAGTACATCGCACATATGCTCAATAATGTTCATATCTAGGGAATTTGGTGGCCAGTGGATGTGGAAGCTCAGAAGAGTGTTACTGGAGCCACTCTGTAGCAATTCTGGACATTTGAGGTGTCGCATTGTCCTGCTGGGATTGTCCAAGTCCGTCGGAATGCACGATGGACTTGAATACATGCAGTGAACAGACGGGATAATTACGTACGTGTCACATGTCAGAGTCGTATCTAGACGCATCAGGGATCCCATATCACTCCAACTGCACACTCCCCATACCATTACAGAGCCTCCACCAGCTTGAACAGTCCCCTGCTGACATGCAGGGTCCAAAGATTCATGAGGTGGTCTCTATACCCGTACACGTCCATCCACTCGATACAGTTTCGAAACAGATTCGTCCGATCAGGCAACACGTTTCCAGTCAAACAGTACAATGTGGGTGTTGACGGGCTCAGGTGAGGTAAAGCTTTGTGATGTACAGTCGTCAAGATTACACAAGTGGGTCATCGGCTCCGAAAGCCCGTATAGATGATGTTTCGATGAATGGTTCGCCCGCCGACACTTGATGGCCCAGCATTGAAATCTGCAGCAATTTGCTGAAGGGTTGCACTTCTGTCACGTTGAACGATTCTCTACAGTCGTCGTTGGTCCCGTTCTTGTAGGATCTTTTTCCGGCCGCAGCGATGTCGAATATTTTATGTTTTACCGGATTCCTGGTATTCAAGGTACACTCGTGAGATGGTCGTACGAGAAAATCCCCACTTCATCGCTACTTTGGAGATGCTGTGTCCTACCGCTCGTACACCGACCATAACACCACGTTCAAATTAAAATTTTGATAACTTATCATTGTAGCAGCAGTAACCTCTGTAACAACTGCGCCAGACACTTGTCCTATATAGGCGTTGCCTACCGCAGCGCCGTATTCTGCCAGTTTACATATCTCTGTATTTGAATTCGTATGCCTATACCAGTTTCTTAGGCGCTTCTGTGTAGCAACCCGCACATATTATCTAGCAAAACATCTGGCATCTCTTCTGAGCCCTTTGGTGGGAAAATGGGAACACCAGATTCGAAAGAGAAGATTATATGCAGCGATTGAAGAATTTGCATCTTTAACGAACTGGCGTATTAATGAGTTTCGATGTGGTCTCTCTGTTCACATGAGTGCCTCTGCAGGATCCACTAAAACTTTTAGAATCTAAGCTGAAGGACGACAGCTTCACATCTTTCCAAAGATGAGCTTACCTCTCCCTACTTTTTATTTAACGAACAATATTGAGCAAACTGGCAGTGTTGGTATGGGTAGCCCTTTGCCTCCCATAGTAGTTTACCTTTTTATAGAAGAGTTCAAGAACAAATCACTTCAGTCGCCGGTTTTGAGATCAAAATGTTTCTAGAGATACGCGAACAGCACATTTGTGGTATGGCTTCTTAGGACAGATACGATTCCTTCGGTTTCTGGACCACCTTAACTGTGTCCGAGCATTTGCTTCACCATGAAAGTGGAAATAAATGGAGACCTCACGTTTTTAGATGTCTTCGTTCATTAAAAGGTGTCTGAATGTTCCACAAAGCAACTCAATGACCTTTATCTACGAGCTTCCATGAGCCATCTCAACGCAGTGGTGAATTAAGGACTCTCATACAAAGGGCTACGGTTATGTCGGATCGAGAGAGCTTATCAGCAGAGCTTAGCCATCTTCGCTCTGGGCCTGTCCTGAACGACTATGCTTATAAACAGATTCGAAGTGCATTTAAACCAGCACACACAAACTGCAAGAACAGTCAGAACAAATGCCCCACGAGGATAGTTTGTCTACCTTATGTTCGTGACCTGTTGTTTAAGACCCGCAGGCCGCTCAAGAAACACACAAAATGTGTCTTCCAGTTCCCCAGCACCAGTACGGGCGATGCTGGACCCTGTTACAGACAGCCTAGGTGTAAGGAGACCAGGAGTATAAAAAATCCCATGCCAGTGTGGAAAATCTGAGATTTGCCAGACGTTTCGCACTGTTAAAGATCGATACGACGAACGCAGACGTCACACCAGATTAGGTCAGCCAGAAAAGTCTGCTGTTACTCAACAGTCATCACACGCAACATTGTGATCTACGGAGAGAGGGAAAGATTTTTTTCATCTGCCTCCACGTACTGTGTCACCATCATGAAAGCAGCAGCTTAATACGTGTAAGTAACGACCTGATTAACAGAAACGTGAGGTTTCAACTTATCAAGTCATGAGAACCAGCCCTGGCGGCACTAAGGCATCGTCAATGGCAGACGAACGAATCTAACGAATAAATCGACAGGGAAACAGAGAGCACACAAATTGGGCGCCACGCTACCCGCGAGCCCTGAGCCGTAATTTACGGCCCGCTTTTTCCGCGTCGCATATGCGAAGACTGTCGCATGTTTCTTGGCAAGGGGCTCTGGATGTGTTAGCGCTCTATGACTGGTGAGTCAGAGCATAAGTTGGTGAGTCAGAGCATAAGTTGGTGAGTCAGAGCATAAGTTGGTGAGTCAGAGCATAAGTTGGTGAGTCAGAGCATAAGTTGGTGAGTCAGAGCATAAGTTGGTGAGTCAGAGCATAAGTTGGTGAGTCAGAGCATAAGTTGGTGAGTCAGAGCATAAGTTGGTGAGTCAGAGCATAAGTTGGTGAGTCAGAGCATAAGTTGGTGAGTCAGAGCATAAGTTGGTGAGTCAGAGCATAAGTTGGTGAGTCAGAGCATAAGTTGGTGAGTCAGAGCATAAGTTGGTGAGTCAGAGCATAAGTTGGTGAGTCAGAGCATAAGTTGGTGAGTCAGAGCATAAGTTGGTGAGTCAGAGCATAAGTTGGTGAGTCAGAGCATAAGTTGGTGAGTCAGAGCATAAGTTGGTGAGTCAGAGCATAAGTTGGTGAGTCAGAGCATAAGTTGGTGAGTCAGAGCATAAGTTGGTGAGTCAGAGCATAAGTTGGTGAGTCAGAGCATAAGTTGGTGAGTCAGAGCATAAGTTGGTGAGTCAGAGCATAAGTTGGTGAGTCAGAGCATAAGTTGGTGAGTCAGAGCATAAGTTGGTGAGTCAGAGCATAAGTTGGTGAGTCAGAGCATAAGTTGGTGAGTCAGAGCATAAGTTGGTGAGTCAGAGCATAAGTTGGTGAGTCAGAGCATAAGTTGGTGAGTCAGAGCATAAGTTGGTGAGTCAGAGCATAAGTTGGTGAGTCAGAGCATAAGTTGGTGAGTCAGAGCATAAGTTGGTGAGTCAGAGCATAAGTTGGTGAGTCAGAGCATAAGTTGGTGAGTCAGAGCATAAGTTGGTGAGTCAGAGCATAAGTTGGTGAGTCAGAGCATAAGTTGGTGAGTCAGAGCATAAGTTGGTGAGTCAGAGCATAAGTTGGTGAGTCAGAGCATAAGTTGGTGAGTCAGAGCATAAGTTGGTGAGTCAGAGCATAAGTTGGTGAGTCAGAGCATAAGTTGGTGAGTCAGAGCATAAGTTGGTGAGTCAGAGCATAAGTTGGTGAGTCAGAGCATAAGTTGGTGAGTCAGAGCATAAGTTGGTGAGTCAGAGCATAAGTTGGTGAGTCAGAGCATAAGTTGGTGAGTCAGAGCATAAGTTGGTGAGTCAGAGCATAAGTTGGTGAGTCAGAGCATAAGTTGGTGAGTCAGAGCATAAGTTGGTGAGTCAGAGCATAAGTTGGTGAGTCAGAGCATAAGTTGGTGAGTCAGAGCATAAGTTGGTGAGTCAGAGCATAAGTTGGTGAGTCAGAGCATAAGTTGGTGAGTCAGAGCATAAGTTGGTGAGTCAGAGCATAAGTTGGTGAGTCAGAGCATAAGTTGGTGAGTCAGAGCATAAGTTGGTGAGTCAGAGCATAAGTTGGTGAGTCAGAGCATAAGTTGGTGAGTCAGAGCATAAGTTGGTGAGTCAGAGCATAAGTTGGTGAGTCAGAGCATAAGTTGGTGAGTCAGAGCATAAGTTGGTGAGTCAGAGCATAAGTTGGTGAGTCAGAGCATAAGTTGGTGAGTCAGAGCATAAGTTGGTGAGTCAGAGCATAAGTTGGTGAGTCAGAGCATAAGTTGGTGAGTCAGAGCATAAGTTGGTGAGTCAGAGCATAAGTTGGTGAGTCAGAGCATAAGTTGGTGAGTCAGAGCATAAGTTGGTGAGTCAGAGCATAAGTTGGTGAGTCAGAGCATAAGTTGGTGAGTCAGAGCATAAGTTGGTGAGTCAGAGCATAAGTTGGTGAGTCAGAGCATAAGTTGGTGAGTCAGAGCATAAGTTGGTGAGTCAGAGCATAAGTTGGTGAGTCAGAGCATAAGTTGGTGAGTCAGAGCATAAGTTGGTGAGTCAGAGCATAAGTTGGTGAGTCAGAGCATAAGTTGGTGAGTCAGAGCATAAGTTGGTGAGTCAGAGCATAAGTTGGTGAGTCAGAGCATAAGTTGGTGAGTCAGAGCATAAGTTGGTGAGTCAGAGCATAAGTTGGTGAGTCAGAGCATAAGTTGGTGAGTCAGAGCATAAGTTGGTGAGTCAGAGCATAAGTTGGCGAGCAACTGCGGCAACTAGTCACTAAGCACTTTAAGATGACGACTAGCTGTCTCGTCGAAATACAACTCACCGGTGAGTAAAAACTATAGACCTAAGCATTAACTGGTAACACTCCACCAGTGTCATTTGTATACCAAGTCCATGGTGTCGGAAGTGATAAGCAGCTCTTCACATACATCAGCTACATTCTGGTGCTTCCTTTGTTTTGTTCCACACGAAACTGGAAAGGACATTTAATAAATTGGGGATGATTCGGTAGTGACCGAAGCTTACAATTTGTGTAGCTCAACAAGAGCACTACGCACCTAGTGCAATGAAAGGTCTGTAAAATTAGAGAATCCAAGTCACTGTAAGGAGTCATTCATGAAACCAGATGATTTACAACACGTTTGTCGTTCTTGGTGAACTGTTCCACACAATTTCAGTGCATTTTATTTTCCTTCTGGATTAAACAGTAATTAAACATCTGTATACTCAAGCCCATGTGTATGTGGTACCATGATCACTGCAGTGATTTTTGTTCCTGAGAATCACTACTACTCATAGGATATATTCATTGATAAGTGGAGTTTCACCTAACCGGCTAGAGTGACAGTGGTTCTGGGCGCTACAGTCTGGAACCGCGCGGCCGCTACGGTCGCAGGTTCGAATCCTGCCTCGGGCATGGAGGTGTGTGATGTTCTTAGGTTAGTTAGGTTTAATTAGTTCTAAGTTCTAGGAGACTGATGACCTCAGAAGTTAAGTCGCATAGTGCTCAGAGCCATTTGAACCATTTTTTAGAGTTTCACCAACCTGTCAAGTAAAAATATTGACAATATTGACTAGCTTCTCTAGTTACTGTAGTATTAAGTACCACGAAATACTTTCTAACCTGCAACACCTTTGTCACAATATAACTATTTCAAAAATATTTGTGACCTCACATAACGAAAAATTTAATGTTTTTAGTGTGAACATTTCTTTTAATGCAAGTTTTTGGACCTAATGAAAATGGTACGATTACTTCAATTTCTCATTGTGAATATGAATAAATATCCATATCAGATCCACTTGTAATTTCAGTAGGAGAAATAGACAAAGTGGAGTGGCGTAGGTTCGGAAACAAGTAAAACGAAAGACTGATTAACACTGCATTTATTATGTTTTAGAAAGTAGTTCACAAATTCTAGAAGTGCACATTGTTACACAGTTGCTTTGAATATGGTCGGCTTATTCTACAACATTACAGTTAAACGCTATTTTAACAGCTGTTTAAGTCACCGCCTTGAAACAACCATCTAATTTCACTGTACATAAGACGAATTCACAGAAAGAATCAGCAAGAATTATGATTGGGTGTTATTTAATGCACTTATGATATTCAACACTAAAATGAAGGACAAACAAATATACAGTTTACATGTGTGTGTTTTCGAAACAATCAAGATATACTACTGTTTTCTTCCACATTGACACTGCGTTCGTCTGCAAAACTCTGCAGCAGATTTTTGCAGTCGTTATTGGAATCGGGAAAGCAAGTTTGCAATCTCTTCCATTTTTAACGACTACCAACACCATTATTTTTTAATAAAGTGTTCCATAATTTCCCTGAAACTCCCAATTAAGTTGATTACTATAAAAAAATTTAAGGTTCGCCACCTATGACGTCGCACTGAATATTTATTAGATTAATTTTTTTTACGATGTAAAATTTGAAAATCACTAGCTAGCGATCTTCGAATTACGTTTAAAATACAACCCACCACTAAAACCGATAAAATCTTTTGAGACTAAAATTTCGTGGTCATTTAGTATTGGGGAAACCAGTTTAAACTGGCTCCTCTTATTTCTGTATTAAAACTTTACGTGCAATAGTGATGTTTATGGACATTTTCAGAGACGTTATAGCACCCACACAGCTATTCACTTGCATCAGCATCTTTGTCTGTCCCAAACCTGACTGTTGCTGCCGAGTTCGATTGACCTTCAGGCTCCGCATTCTGTAGATCGTTTGCCTGATCTTCAGGTGTCTTCTCTTGTCGGATGTTTCCGTGACCTGCAGATAGCCCATTTTCCGGAGGATTTTCTTGGTCTGAAGGCTGCTCACTTTGAACATCTGACCCCAGTTGTGACAGCGGTCTAAGAGCATCTGTCGTTGCTGTCATCGCTCGGAGAGCGAACTGGGTTGTCCCGAACGCGGCCGCTACAACAGGGAACTGGAATGCGGCATCATCGAACTTTTTGACCAGTTGCTTCGTGACCTTGCTAACATCCTTCGCCCTTTTGACAGCGTGAGACAATGTGTCCATCATAGACTCCATTAGAGTGAGTTTATTTGCCAGCACGGCCAGATTACCGTTGGCTCTTTGGTCCAAGATCTGTTTTACGTCCTCTGCTTCCTCGCTGACTTCGCGAAGAGTGTGTTCTCCCAGCTCGTCGTCAGCCCGGATGTTAACCAGGGGCGTCATTACCTCTTCCAGGATACTGAAGGCATCCTTGTGGAGCTGGACAGCTTTCTCGCAGCTTGCTAAGGCCAGGTCTGTGTTCTGTGACGCAGTGGTGGCAGCCTCTCTCACAGTTTCGAGGTCTGCAATGCCTGAGGATTCTGCTATCTGCAGTGCAAGCTCGGCCAGGCCGTGTGCATGCAGAGATGAACTGCACACACACGCAGCGCATTTCACGCAGGTAAGTAGGAAATGGCACGCCGAATTTAATCTAAATGCGCACGTTCCAACCGTAGCACTCATCCTAGACAGTGCTTCCCGCTGTCTCGTGACCAGCTTTCGTATTACCTGAGCTCTCTTACACGCCGCCTCACCTGCTTGCTGTTCACCAGGTGCCGCCAGTCTCACTTTTTCCGGCTCGCTATTGCTGCTATTAGTTTTTGGCTGCCGATGACCTTCTTTGACAGCACCACCCTCAATGGCTTTTTCGATACCGGTGCTAGTTTGATGATCACGCTTCATACCACCACATGCTGTCACACTCTCCCTATCACCTCCACCTCTGTTTACCACATCCTGTTCTAGGGCCACCGAGTTTAATACGTCGTCAGCAGCATTCTTTTCTGCAATCTCTCCATCAGTTTTTACTGTCATCATCGCGCGTTCACCACTTCTTTTCGTCTCTGTATCATCATCTGACCTATCAGTCTTTCCGTCACCTTCACTGCTCATCAGTTTCGCCTCTTCGCGTGTATCCGTATCACCTCGATTCCCTACCGCACTCTCCATAAAATCTTTGCTGCTGCTTACTTTCATTTCTTCTGATGAGCTTCCAGTCTCTTCACTCTTAGCTTCCAAGTCTACCATCTTCGCATTCTCCTGCACAGCAAAATCTTGGTAGGCGGCAAGCAAGTACTCTTGAATAGTCTGCAATCTCTGTTTGTATTCGGCAACACTCTGAGGACTTTCATCATCGTTAATGATAGACTGAACATTGACGTTACCAATGCAAGCACTGTTTAACACACTTATGGCGAACGTGCGAAGCTCGCTACTCGCAGATCCTACTCTATCCAGACATTTGTCGATCCAAATGAAAGTGTTCCTTTCCTTTTGATTACCGAGCTCAAGTGCTTCCAATGCACTGTCATGAGCTTCAATTAGATCCGCAGACGATGCTACAGACACTGTGTAGTCTGTCTCATCGACATCTGCGTCGAAGCCACTGCCACTGCTGCTCCCGCTGCCCTTTTGGCTGCTGCCGCCGCCGCTGGAGCTCGCAGCTCCCTTATCCCCGACCGCTGCAGTTCCTTGCTGTTTGCATGGGTTGCTTGCGGGAGGTAGGGAGACTTCCTGCTCAGCAGGTTCCACCGCGGCACCTACCGCCGCCAGACTGCTGTCCAAAATCTTTCCAGCCTCCGAACGCTGCCTTTCACCAGCAGATGCCTTTTCTGTTAATTCTGACGGCTGGTTTGTCGGCTTTGTAATGCTATCCTCCATTGTGAAGTGAATATCGTTACTCTTATGGATGCTGTCTTCGGCTGGTACTTCCTATGTCATGGACGGGAACCTGTAAATGAGACACTTTTGAGCCATAAGGACATCTCATTTTCCCTTGGTTGTAATTAAACTTTCCCTATTTAACACGTTATGGCACGGAAACTAACTACTGCACGAATACCAAACTTGGTAGCATATACATTTAAGCAGCAATGAAATTTGTTCTCAGCAACATGTACCAGCTTAAAAACAGTAAAATAATAAATATATTATTATTATTCTGTTGCCATGTGGCTAACTCCAACAAGCATACGTTCAATAATGTATGTCTTATGTCACGTGTGAGACTTATGTAAACTTTTAACTACGTGTAATGAATATTCAAACTCTTAGCCATCTGTCCTTTTCTTAATATGTCCTGCACTTTCTTCAGCTGGTGGGTGTTAGCGTAGAGGAGACAGGGTGAAGCATTATAGCATACTGTTTCCCTTTAATAATTAAAACCGCTTATTCTAGAGAAAATGTATTCTAGTACAAAATTAAACTAGATTAAATTACCTACAAATAAGGTACTATTAACTTTTTTCTCAGACTTTCTGAAAAATAACGGATTATTAAGAAAGTTAATGTTTACTGTTAAATGAAATGGTTTAAGAAAAAATATCAAATGTGTACACCACACGTGCAACAGAGCCGTATTAAGGGATAAATTGTGCTCTGAGGTCGTAACAGGGTGGATGGAGGAGGGGGGAGAGAGAAGAAGAGTAAGGAAAGGTAAGCAGCCGGATTGCGATCATGGGCTTCGCTACTTCATAGGTCTTCAAATTTAAGAGCAAGAGGGTGATTCCTACTATCTATTCCGCTACGACACAAGAATCAACTACAAGGTGTCACACGAAGTTACACAACCCTTTGCAGCACACCTTCTGAATTACTAGGGGCACACGTGGTGGGGCTGCTTATTTTCCAGAAAGCGCATTAGCACTACATGGAATAATGACACGTTAACAATAACGCTAACTCAAGAAACGCATGTGGACAGAATCTACATTAGTCTACAGTGCTAGGAGGCAAACATTTTTACTCGCCATGTACAGGAGCTGTAGTGTACTTCATCCACCAAGAATGCTGTTCTTTCATTTTGGAGACGGACTATACATCTCCAGCATTACCTGACAATTCTCTTGTCTGAACTGGCAAAATAACTTCACTGAGCCTTTGTTTATATAGCGGAGTTTTTATTTTCGGTATATTAAATTAAATACTTCGTTGCAGTTGTTTGATGGTTGGTTTTGGGGTTTGATGGGGGCTTAACGTCGAGGCAATCAGTCCCCAGTTCCAAACAGTCATACTTGTAAAAGGCCTATACACTAAAAGCGTAACCTCTGCACCCAGGGAGGGAGGGAACACCAAGGGGTACAGAGCTAAAATGAACACCGCAGTAACACAAAATAGAGGACACTTAAAACGAGCAGAGCAAATAGTTGACTAGAGTAAAGCAGACTACAGTGGTTGATGGATCAGGTAAAAGGTCAACCGCTCAACCACAAACTAAGAATCTCCAGCTGGAAAGCGTTGATAGAGGTACCAACACAACTTGTTACCCTAAAAGACACTATTTTGGTATCCACGTCACAATTAAAAGTCGCTAGAGTGGGTGTAGCCTGAGAAATCATGCGAGAACGCCCACACTAGAGAGTGATAAAACCCGGCTGCACAGATAAAACTTAAAACTCAGTCAGCTATAGAGGCATCGTCACCTAGAATTAAAGGAAGCGCAGCTGGTAAATTAAAGGACTGCAGCAAGGGGGCTAAAAGGAGGCAGTCCATTAGAAGATGGACTACTGCCAGCCCTGCATCACAGCGACACTTGGGTGGGTTCTCATAGCGAAGAAGATAGCTGTGGGTCAACCGCGTATGTCCAATTCAGAGACGGCAGAGAACAACCGAGTACCTACACGTGCTCCTCAAGGATGAGTTCCATACGGCCATGGACAACTTTACCATGCGGAGCTTATTTGGCGTGTTCAAGACAGACCATTCAGAGCTCCAGACATCGCGGACCTTGACATGTAGGACTGGCTGGAGGTCTCTTTCAACGAGACCAAGCTCCAGGGGTGGCGAAGTGGTGGCCTGCTTGGCCAACCGATCGACACGTTCGTTTCCTGGAATACCCATGTGGCCTGAGGTCCACACAAACGTTGCTGGACGACCACACTCGGCGAGAGCAAAAACAGCATCTTGAATACCACGCACCAAAGGGTCCCGAGAAAAACACTGGTCGAGTGCTTGCAATCCACTCAGGGAGTCACTGCATATGATAAGTGACTCCCCAGGGCATGAGGGAAGGTAAACGAGTGCACGATCAAGAGCAACCAGCTCCGCAGTGAAGACACTGCTCCCACAAGGCAGGGAATGTTGCTCAACGTAGTCGCCATGGATGAAAGCGAACCCAGTGCGTCCATCGACCACAGAACCCTCGATGTAGACTACATCTGCATCGCGAAACGAGGCAAGAAGAGCCATGAATTGTTGAAGACTGGCAGGTGGGACAGAGGACTGAGTCGCAGGACAAATCCAAGCAAAGCCCCAAGCGAGGGAGGGACCAAGGAGGGGTAGAGGAAGAGGGCCGGAAGGATGGAGGAAGGAGAAAGGACTCGAGTGACGAGAGAAGGGAACGAACGCGGATCGCGATCGGGAGACCCGACCTAGGCCGCCGCCGTCGAGGGGAGGGGAGTGCAGAAGATGGAAAAAGGGCGAGGCACGTACACGGGCGATGTATGACCTGAGCAACTGTTGTTGGGGGAATCGTAGGGGAGGGATTCCAGCTTCTACAAGAAGGCTAGCCATCGGACTAGTGTGGAAGGTACCTGTCGCCAGTCTGACGCCACAATGGAGAATCAGGTCGAATGATCTGCAATGTTGAAGGTGCTACTGAGTCATACACCACGCTCCCGCAGTCGAGACGGCACTGGATTAAGGCCGTATAGAGCTGTAGGATGGTTGGTTGGTTGTTTGAGGTTTAAGGGACCAAACAGCAAGGTCATCAGTCCCTTGTTTCCAATATACTCTATTCTGCTAATGGGACATCTCAGAAAAGTCAGAACAATAAAACGGAAAAAGGGAAAAACGTAAAAGGGCAGTCACGTTGTCATTGGTAAAAAAAAACAAAATGAGGGAAGTCGGCAAGAGAACGAACCCAACACTATGCTGAAGCAGCATAGGCAAGACCACCTGTGATTTAAAAGGTACAACTGCTATAAAGCAGAAAGTACGCATGGGAATAGAAAGACTAACCAAGCCTTAAAAAAAAAAGGGTAAAAATAGAGTAAAAGGGGAAGAAAAGAGGATTTAGAGCCATCAGTGTAAAAAACAACAGCATCCCGAAACTCCCATAAAATTTGGCGGAAAAAGGAACGGAACACCACTGGGGGGGATGGAATCTTTCGGACCTTGGCGGAGATCCATCCGAATTCGAGGTCGAGGAACTAACCAAGGAGGGGTGGAGGGGAGGGAGCGAGGAAGACAGGACAAAGAAGGAAGCTGAAAATCACAGCAAAGAGACGCAAGGCGCAGCCCAACCGGTAAACCCGCCCGAGGGCGGGAGTCGGGTTGGCGACGTCCATGGTCTGGGAACAGGATAGAATAGGAAGGATGAGTGGGAGAAGAACGGATAGTGAGGGCATAAGACACCCTAAGCTGGGACCGCCGAACAGAAAGGGGGGGGGGATCCCAGCTTCAACCAGGAGACTATCAACAGGGCTAGTAGGGAAGGCACTGGTGGCCAAATGGATACCACAACGGTGGACTGGATCCAGCACGTGCAGTGTGGAAGGAGCAGCTGAACAATGAACTTTACAACCATAGTCCAAGCGAGACAGAAATAGAGCACGATAAAGACGGAGGAGGAGGGAACAGTCTGCACCCCAAAAGGAGTGGGCAAGGAAGCGAAGGCCATTGAGTTTATGGAAACATCCTACCTTCAGGAGTCTGATGTGGGGCAGCCAAGTGAGCTTGTTGTCGAAAAGACGACCCAGGAAACGAAACTGTGGAACCACAGGCAATCGTTGTGCAGCGAGATAGAGCTCTGGATCAGGGTGGATCGTAGTACGGCGACAGAAGTGGACCACCCGCGATTTTAAAGGAGAGAATTGAAACCCGTGTGAGAGGGTCCATGCAGAGGCACGCCGTATAGCCTCCTGGAACTGCCGTTCTGCAGATGCCATCGAGGAGGAACTAACCCAAATGCAGAAATCATCCACATACAGGGCAGGGGCGACCAAGGGTCCGACAGAGGCCACAAGTCCATCGATAGCAATGAGGAAAAGAAGGACACTCAAGACAGAATCCTGTGGGATGCCCGTCTCCTGGGTCCGTGGAGAACTAAAAGCAGTACCAACTCGAACTCTGAATGACCGATGGATCAAGAACTGGCGGATAAAAATCGGGAGTGGGCCCCGAAGACCCCACTGATGAAGGGTTAGTAAGATGTGATGGCGCCAGGCCGTGTCATAGGCCTTGCGAAGGTCAAAAAACACTGCAACCAAATGGCAGCGCTGGGATAAAGCCTGCCGAACTGCGGATTCAAGAGGAGTAAATGATCGATTGGAGATCGTCCCTCTCGAAAGCCACACTGGTAAGGGGACAACAGATCCCAAGATTCGAGGACCCAATTGACCGACGGGCTACCATCCGTTCAAGTTACTTACAAACAACATTGGTCAAACTAATTGGCCGATAGCTGTTAACAGATAGAGGGTTCTTACCAGACTTAAGGACAGGAACCACAATGCTATCTCTCCACTGAGAAGGGAAGTCACCCTGGAGCCAGATACGGTGAAACACCCGAAGAAGATGTTGCTGTTGTGGAGCACTGAGATGTTGAAGCAGTTGGTTATGAATGTAATCTGGGCCAGGGGCCGTATCATGAGAAGTAGAGCAGAAAGAAATTCCCATTCAGTAAAAGGTTTGTTGTAAGATTCTGACTCAAGTGGTGAAACATAGGGTGGAAGCTTCAGCCAGCTGTTTTTGATGAAGGAAAGCAGCTGGATAGGAGGCTGACGCTGATGCCACTACAAAATGGGTCGCAAGATGTTCTGCAAGAACTAATGGGTCCGTACAAATGCCATCTCGGAGGTGAAGGCCTGGGAGGATGGACTGCCGATGGCAACCTTGGAGAGAACGAAGTTTAGCCCATACCCGTGACAGAGGGACAGTGGAACCAAGGGAAGAAACGAATCGTTCCCAACATATCCGCTTGCTCTGTTTGATTAAATAAAGGGTTTTAGCGCGAAGGCGTTTAAAGGTAGTAAGGCTGGCTACGGATGGGTGCCTCTTAAAGTGTTGCAAAGCTCGACGGCGATCACGGATGGCAATGGCAATAGCCGTACTCCACTGCGGGACTTGCAGGCGACGAAATGGTCCAGATGAGCGCGGGACAGCAAGGCTAGCAGCGCGAACAATCGCGTCAGACACGTCACGGAGGACGTCATCAATACAACCCGACACAGAGGGAGAAAACGCGACCTGTGCAGTGTATAGAGGCCAATCGGCGCGTTGGGAAGACCAACCAGGCAACCTGGCCATCGGGGAACGGGAAGGGAGCGTGATAATCAACGGGAAATGGTCGCTATCACAAAGGTCGTCGTGTGGCGACCAGTGTAATGAAGAGAGGAGAGAGGGAGAAGAAAGAGAAAGATCAGTGGCAGAAAAGGTACCATGACCAGCACTAAAATGAGTAGGGGAGCCATCATTAAGAAGGCACAGGTCGTGGTCTGCAATAAATTGGTCTATAAGAAGACCTCGTCTAGATGGAAAGGCACTGCCCCACAAAGGATGATGAGCATTACAATCCCCAAGAACGAGGAAGGGAGGAGGAAGTTGCTGAAGAAGGGTGGTTAAGGCAGCAGGTGTAAGAGTCCTGTCAGGAGGGAGATAGAGATTGCAAACTGTGATTGCAGAGTCGAAGTGGATGCTAACAACAACCGCTTCCAATGTAGTTTGAAGAGGAATCCACGTGCTAGCAATGTCTGTACGGACCAATGTATAAACGCCACCAGAAGCCCACAGGGGTCCGACCTGATTTCGACAGAAAACATGGAACCCACGGGGGGTCGGTGAGTGAGCATCAGTGAAATGAGATTCCTGGAGAACCACACAAGCTGCAGAGTAGGACGAAAGAAGGGATTTCAATTCTGAAGGTGACGATAGTATCCATTACAATTCCATTGGAGAACCACAGAACAATGGTTTGAATGGGGGCTGAACACTTTAAATCCAGTCATACCGCCGGGTCCCCACCCGTCACCGACAAGGAGGGGGCGACATCCATGAACGACAGGTCAGAATCCGGATGTGAAGTCGGGGGAGGAACCTCCAGTGACACCAGAGGCTCTTTGTCCCGGGACTTACGTTTCTTCTTCTTTTCAGGCTGAGATCGTGGAGGGCGGTGGGGCATAAAGGAGCCAGCTGCATCAAGATCAGGAACAGAAAGAGACCGGGCGACCTGGGGGCCAACAGACCGCGGCTCTCGCGGTCGCCGTGCGGCAGCAGACCTTTGGCCTGGAAGGTGCCGGGAAGGGGCATCCCGGGAGAGGCGCCCTTGACCGGCAGATGCCAAAGGAGTGGGACACTTCTCCGGCTGGGGAGGGGGAGCAGCGCCCATAGGAGAAGGTGTGGGAACCATAGGGGAGGGGGTAGGAGAGGGGTCCGGGATGGCGGTAAGGAAGGGGGAGGAAGGGGTGAAGATGTAACCAAGGCGTAACTAGATGTCATGGACACAGGGTGCAGTCGTGCATATTTCTTATGGGCCTCAGTGTAGGTTAAACGATCGAGGGACTTATACTCCTGTATCTTTCTTTCTTTCTTATATACTGGGCAATCTGGTGAACGTGGAGAATGACTACCATGACAATTTACACATACAGGAGGGGGAACACAGGGACTCCCCTCATGGAGTGCACATCCACAGTCACCACAGAGAAGGGCCTGGGAACAGCGGGAAGACATGGCCAAAACGCAAGCACTTAAAACACCTCATAGGAGGTGGGATGTACGGCTTCACATCACAGCGATAGACCATAATCTTAACTTTCTCAGGGAGGGTATCCCCTTCAAAGGCCAGGATAAATTCACCAGTATCAATACGATTATCTTTAGGACCCTTCTGAACACGCCGAACAAAGTGAACACCCCACCGTCTGAGATTGTCCCGAAGTTCCTAATCAGTTTGAAGGATGAGGTCCCTGTGAAAAATCACACCTTGTACCATATTTAGAGACTGGTGGGGGTAATGGACACAGGAATTGTGCCAAGATGGGTACAGGCACGAAGGGCCGCAGAGTGGGCAGCTGAAGCAGTTTTTATCAGCAACGAACCCGACCGCATCTTGCTCAGGGAGTCCACTTCGCCAAACTTGTCTTCAATGTGTTCCACAAAGAATAAAGGTTTGACACTGGTGAAAGTATCTCCATCAGTCCTGGTGCAAACTAGATAACAGGGGAAAGGTTTCGCACCTAGACGACGGGCCTGACCCTCTTCCCAGGGGGTAGCCATGGAAGGGAAGGCCGAAGTGGCAAGAGAAGCAGCACTTGAGGAATCAGTTCCACGCAGAGAGACGGACGCAGAAGAACGGCCAGAGTTTTGGACCCGTATGCGTTTCATCTGCATAGCGTCCGCCCTGATACCACCCACTCCGATCAGGGGCTCTCCTCACGGGCGCCACCCAGCCACAGCAAGGGCCATCTGGCACGGCAGCCATTGCCGGTGTTTCCGATGCTCCAGGATGACGAGCAACCACTCCAAGGCATGCATGAGGAGGTCACAGCTCAGGTATCAGAAGTGTGATCCCTGTGTGTTCAGGGGGCTCAACCAAAAGGGTACATAGCGACCCCACCACATGGGCTGGCTACCGTGCTGGCTATGCACCCTAGCATCAGACAACGATGTGAAAGAAAAGGTGGAATGTACTAGGAGGGCGCACATCGAAGACACTAGGTAAGGTGCTCTTCCCCAAATAGCTCACACTACGGAGGAGAAATTTTGTAATGGAGGTCAAACCCCACATGGGGACCAAGGAATGCCAAAAGGAGGAGATGATTAAGCAACAAAGCTGGAGTGTAAAACCAACAGAACCAGGAGGATAGCGGGGGCCAACATAAGCAAGGACACCAATAGAGGGAGAGGAGAGGGCGAGGGGAAAGGAGCATGGAGGGGAAAGGAGGGGAAGGGAAAGGAAATGCAGCCCGGGAGAGAAAGAAAGCTGCAATGGCTCGGGGCCCCGTGCTCGCCACGCACGTATCCACAAAAGAGTTGTGGACTCCCTGGGGGGAGAGCTGTAGGAGGGTTGTTCGTGCAGCACCCCCAAAATGGTGTGGCTGAGGCAGCGAAGGATGCTGAGGTGCCATGAGCACTGTTGTTTAAGCTCGCGAAGGTGAGGAGTCCAAGTGAGCTGAGCATCAAACAGCATGCCAAGAAAGCGATGCGTCTCCTCAATACGAAGGAGTTCACTAGCAAAGTAGAGCTTTGAATGGAGGTGGACCGTTCGACGATGACAGAAATGCATCACTCGGGTCTTGGAGACTGAAAACCATGGTTGGATGCCCAAAAATGTACCTTACGGATAGCTCTCTGCAGCCGCCGTTCAGTGACACCGATGCTTGGGGAACAGTAAAAAAGAAAAGTCATTGGCATATAGAGAGGAACAGACCGATGAGCCCACCACAGCTGCAAGACTTAATCACCACCAAAAAGAGGGGAACACTGAGAACCGAGCCCTGCAGGACACCGTTCTCCTGAATATCAGCAGAGCTAAAGTATGTGCCAACTCTAACCCGAAAGGAGCGATTGGAGAGAAAATTCCGTAGAAAAATCGGAAGTGGAACCCGTAAGCCCCATTCGTGCAGAGTAGCAAGGATGTGATGGCGCCAAGTGGTATCATACATCTTCCGAAAATCAAAGAAAACAGCAACTATATGTTCTCGCAGAGTAAAAGCTGTACGAATAGCTGACTCTAGCGAGACTAAATTGTCGATCACTGAGCGGCCCTGACGGAAGCCCCCCTGTTGCTGGGCCAGGAGGCCCCGAGCTTCGAGGATCCACATGAGCCACCGACTCTCCATCTGTTCCAAGAGTTTGCACATAACGTTGGTAAGGCTGATAGGGCGATAGCTATCAACTACCAGCGGATCTGCACCAGGTTTCAGCACCAGGATGGTAACGCTATCCTGCCGAGTTGAGAAAACGCCCTCCATCCAGATGCGGCTAAGCAGGGCGAGTAATTCACCCTGACAGTGCGCCAAGAGATGGTGAAGAAGCTGGTTGTGAATTTGGTCTGGACTTTGAGAGGTATCGGGACAAGCTGTAAGGGCGCTTTGGAACTCCCATACACTAAACAGGGCGTTGTATCTTTCCCAACGGTACGTGCGAAACGGCAACTGCGTACACTCAACCTGCTCTTTAATGGCGCGGAATTCTGTGCTGTAGCCTGCTGTCATGAAACTATGAGCGATGTACTCTGCCAGCGATTGGGTCAATACAAAGTGTACCCCGAAGAGAAAGGCAAGGGACAGATGCATGTGGGTGAAAGCCAAAAATGCGCCGAACCCGCGACAACACCTGAGATGGGGAGGTGCGAGAACCTATGGTGGCAACATGTCATTCCCAGCAGTCCTGTTTGCTCCGGCGGATTAACCGCTGAGCCCAGGCCCACAGCCATTTAAAGGCAACCAGATTCTCTAGGGAAAGATAACGCCGGTGTCATTGCAGGGCTCGCCGGCAGTCCCGGATAGCTTCTGCAATCTCCGTTTCTTTTTGTTTCTTTTTTTTGTTTGGGGTTTAAGGGCGCTCAACTACTGAGGTCATTAGCGCCCAGTCACAATTGTTAGAGCACATAGAATCTAGTAAAACTCAAGGGGGGGGGGGGGGGACACACACACCAGAAAGTTCTTACAAAGATGCAGATAAAATAAGTGAAGGAGTTAGATGTCTTTGGACAAGCCAGTCAAAGTTATAAAACGAAGAACACGAGCAGCTACTCGAGCGTCATCAGCTAAAATATCCTATAAAGTAGATGGCAGAGACAGGACAACACGAATTGACTAAAACGGGGACACGACAATAAAACATGGCGCACTGTTAATGCATGACCACAAGGGCACTGAGGGGCTGGGTCACCGGAGAGCAGGTAGCGGTGGCTAAACTGGCAAAGCCCAATCCGCAACCTGGTCAGAAGGACCTCTTCTCGCCGAGATGGTCGGGAGAAGGTTATCCAAGCAGTTGGGAATGGTTTTACTGCCCGGAGCTTGTTTCCTTGAAGTGATGACCAAGTATCCACCACAAAGACACAAGCCTCCGACAAACAACCCCACTAATGTCAGATGACGGGACACAATGGGAGGCTGGCCGAGGCAGGAGGACTGCAGCCTTGGCTGCAGCATCAGCAGCCTCATTCCCAGGAACTCCTACATGGCCGGGAACCCACAGAAAGCTGACAGGAGAACCATCAGCAGCAGAAGAATGGAGGGACTGCTGGATCCGTTGCACCAAGGGATGGACCGGATATGGAGCTCCAAGGCTCTGAAGAGCACTGAGTGAATCAGAGCAGAGTACATACGATGAATGGCGGTGGCGGCGGGCATACTGAACGGCCTGATGGAGAGCAAAAAGCTCGGCCATAGAGCTGGAACACTGGTCGAGGAGCCGGTATTTAAAGGTGCCGGCCCCGACAAGGGCACAGCCGACATCATCGTCAGTTTTGGAGCCATCAGTGTAAATAAAGGTGTGACTGACAAGTCGCGCACAAAGTTCGACAAACCGTGAGCAATACACTGCAGCCGGAGTACCATCCTTCGGGAGCGAGCTGAGGTCGAGATAAATATGAACCGGAGCCTGGAGCCACGGTGGTGTCGGGCTCTCACCCTCTCTGAAGGTGGTAGGGAGGGCAAAATCCAATTGTCTAAGCAGGCAACGAAAGCAAACTCCAGGGGGCAGCAGGACAGACACATACAACCCATACTGACGGTCGAGACAATCGGCGAAGAAGGACTGATAAGAGGGGTGGTCCAGGCATACCGACAAAGCAGTACGTCGCGCCAGTAGGTCAATGGTAATTCGGCAGCTTCAGCATAAAGGCTCTCAACGGAACTAGTGTAGAATGCTCCGGTCGCAAGACGCAACCCCCAATGGTGGATGGAGTTGAGACGGCGTAAGAGGGATGGCCGAGCAGATGAGTAGACGAGGCTCCCATAATCCAGCTTTGATCAGACTATGGACCGATACAAGCGAAGCAGGACAGTGCGATCCACTCCCCAAGATGAACCACTAAGAACTCTGAGGACATTAAGGGAACATGTACAACGGGCCGCCAAATAAGAGACATGCGGAGACCAACGCAGTTTCCTGTCCAACGTGAGCCCTAGAAACTTAGTTGTGTCCACGAATGGGAGAACAACGGGACCGAGATGTAAGGATGGCGGAAGGAACGCTTTATATCGCCAAAAGTTGATACAAACCGTCTTCTCTTCAGAGAACCGGAAGCCATTTGCCACGCTCCATGAGTATAGGCTGTCTAGACAACGCTGAAGGCAGCGCTCCAGGAGGCATGTTCTCTGGGCACTGCAGTAGATCGCGAAGTCATCGACAAAGAGAGAGCCTGAGACATTAGGTAGAATACAATCCATAATTGGATTGATCGCGATGGCAAAAAGGGCTACGCTCAAGACGGAGCCCTGAGGCACTCCGTTCTCCTGGAGGAAGACGTCGGACAATGCGGAACCCACACGTACCCTAAACTTTCGATCCATTAAAAAGGAATCAATAAAAAGCGGCAGGCGACTGCGTAGGCCCCACCTGTGCATAGTGCGGAGGATACCTCCTCTCCAACAGGTATCATAAGCCTTCTCCAAATCGAAGAACACGGCTACCGTTTGGCTCCTTCGCAAAAAGTTGTTCATGATTAATGTCGACAAGGTCACAAGGTGGTCAACAGCGGAGCGGCGGCGACGAAAGCCGCATTGGACATTGGTAAGTAGTCGTCGAGATTCAATAATCCAAACTAACTGAGCATGAACCATGCGCTCCATTACCTTACAGACACAGCTTGTAAGAGAAATGGGGCAGTAACTAGAAGGAAGGTGTCTATCCTCCCCGGGTTTGGGTATAGGAACAACGACGGCGTCACGCCAACGCATGGGGACCTGACCTTCGGTCCAGACGCGATTGTTGGTACGAAGAAGGAAGCTTTTGCCCGCCAGAGAAAGGTGTGCCAGCATCTGAACGTGAATGGCATCTGGCCCCGGAGCAGAGGACCGGGACAGTGCAAGCGCACGTTCGAGTTCCCGCATAGTAAAGTGGGCATTATAAGTTTCCAGATTCAGCGAGTGGAAGGAAGGTCGCCGAGCCTCTTCTGCCTCTTTCCTGGGAAGGAAGGCAGGGTGGAGCTTGAAACCGCCACGAAAAACTGGCCGAAGGCGTTGGAGACATCCACAGGATCAACAAGGGCCTCATTACCTGAAGTCAGGTCAGGTACCGAGGAGTGGGCCTTAATGCCAGACAGCCGGCGCAGGCCACCCCATACGACAGAAGAGGGAGTAAAACTGTTAAAGGAGCTGGTGAAAGAGGCCCAACAAGCTTTTTTGCTGTCTTTGATGACTCTACGGCATTGCGATTGGAGTCGTTTGTATCCAATACAATTCGCCAACGTAGGATGGCGGCGAAAGGTGCGTAAAGCACGTCGTCGAGCACGGATAGCGTCTCTACAAGCCTCATTCCACCAGGGGACGGAAACGCGACGTGAAGAAGAGGTAGTACGAGGAATGGAACGTTCGGCAGCATTGATGATAACAGCCGTAAGGTATTCGACCTGTGTCACAACTGAGAAAATCGTGGTCCGAAAAGGTCGCCAGGGAGGAGTAAAGTCCCCAGTCAGCTTTCAGTATGTTCCAGCTCTAAGGACGTGGGGATGGGGTGTGTTGTAGGAGACGAACGACACAGGGGAATTGGTCGCTCGAATAGGTGTCAGAAAGGACATACCACTTGAACCGATGGGCAAGAGTGGTAGAACAGATCGAGAGGTCCAAGTGGGAGTAGGTATGAGTAGAGTCCGAGAGGAAAGTCGGGGCGCCAGTATTGAGGCAGACAAGATTGAGATGGTGTAAGACATCCGCCAAGAGGGAGCCTCTCTGACAGGATGCAGGAGAGCCCCAAAGGGGATGATGGGCATTGAAGTCGCCAAACAATAAAAACGGCGGAGGAAGCTGAACAATCAGGTGCATCATGTCAGCCCGACTAACAGCAGATGATGGTGGAGTGTAGATGGTACAAACTGAAAAAGTAAAAGCAGAAAGAGTAATGCGGACAGCTATTGCTTGGAGTGGGGTGGTCAATGGGATGGCATGGGATGGGATGGTAATAGACATAGTCCCAAATGAGCTACAAGACCCCACCATGAGCTGGAATACAGTCCACAGGGGTGAGGTCAGACCGCTCTGAGGTATAGTGGGTAAAAGCAATACGGTTAGTTGGGCACAACTTGGTTTCCTGGAGACCAAGGACGAGCGGACAGTGCAGGCGGAGGAGCAGTTGTAATTCCTCCCAATTAGATCGAATACCTCTTATGTTCCAATGTAACAAAGCCATCGCTAGTCAGAAAAAAGGGGGAACGAAACTGGTGAAGAACTGGTCACCTCGACGGCCGCGGAGGGCCAGGTTTCGAGGGAACAACGCTACAACCGGTGGGAGGCGGATCCTGTTCCATCGAGTCGTCGCCAGCTGCGGCCGCTTTCCCGGGTTGCGTAGGAGGGGCAGCATCATTCGCCGACGAGAGGTCATCTGAGCGCCTGGCACCAGAGCATCCTGCCGAAACTGAGGACGGCCAGGAGCAGCGACTCACGGATGGAGCGTCATACGAAACGCGCCGGGGTGGAGAGGGGGTAAAGACTTCTTCTTGGAGGCCTTCTGGGAAGGCCGATGAGGCACGGGGATGGTGGGCTGGACCCTACTAAGGTCCTCACGTGCTGGGTCCGTTTTGGAATGCCGGACCTCGGAAGCTGGGGTCCGGAACATTTCCCCAATGGACGCCTGAGAAGAGGATTGCTTCTCAAGCGGCGGAGGGGGGGGGGAGGAGGAAGGGTGGCCCCTGGGGTAGGGGCCGCGAGGGAGGAGGATTTGGAAGGGAGGGATTTGGGAGCGGAGGCATAGACCCCGGATGGGGTGAGGAGGTGGAAGGGGGACAGGATAGGGGTGAGGATACTGTGGAAGGAGTGGACACGACTGAGGCAAACGAAGTTGTCAACGTCACGGGATGGAGGCGGTCATACTTATTCCTGGCCTCAGAATAAGAGAGGCGATCCAAAGTTTTAATTTTTGGATCTTCTTCCCCATCTGATACACGGGGCAGTCTAAAGATCTAGGCAAGTGGGTGCCAGGAGAATTGGCGCACCGAGGCGGTGGGGTGCATCATGTATATTCCTCACGAAGAGGACATCCACAATCGCCACAAAGGGGCTCAGCCTCACACCGTGATGACATGTGCCCAAAGCACAAAACACCGAAAGCAGCGCATAGGAGGCGGGACGTAAGGTCGCACGTCGCACCGGTAGCACATCACCTTTACCTTCTCTGGGAGAACGTCCCCCTCGAAGGCAAGGATAAAGGCCCCGGTGTCGATGCGACGGTCTTTGGGGCCGCGCTGGACTCGCCGGACAAAATGCACGCCTCGGCACTCCAGGTTGGCCCTGAGCTCTTCATCAGACTGCAGCAGGAGGTCCCAATGAAAAATAACCCCCTGCGTCCTATTCAGTGCCAGATGCGGGACAATGGACACTGGGATGTCCCCTAGTCACTCGCCCGCCTGGAGCGCCGCCGACTGAGTGGCGGAGGTGGTCTTTATAAGAACGGACCCCGAACGCATTTTACTGAGAGCCTCGATTTCCCAAAAAATGTCCTCGATGTGGTGGGCAAAGAACATGGACTTGGAGGTGGCGACCATTCCCCCATCGGTTCGAGAACAGACTAAATAGCGGGGGAAGTACTTCGCCCCAAGCTGGCGGGCCTGTCCTTCCTCCCAGGGAGTGGCCAAGGGGGAAGGGGCAGGAGAACCAGAACCAGAGACAGTACCTTTCTTTTTAAAAGAGTCAGCCGCAGAGCGACCAGATACATGTTGATGTTTCATCTGCGAAACGTCTGCCCCGATACCACCCACTCCGACCAGGGGCTCTCCCCACAGACGCCACCTAACCTCAGCAAGGGCCACCTGGCAGGATGACCCTTGCCGGGAGTCCTCATGCCCCAAGGAGACTGGCATCTACTCCATGGCTGACGTGGGGAGGGTGCAGCTCAGGTATCGGCAGTACGATCCCTGTGTTGTCAGGGGGCTACAACCTAGAGGGTACATGACCCCACCACAATGGGCTGGCTACCGTGCTGGATTTCTGGTGCCATGGAAAGTCCATCATGATCGTAGGTGCAGATGGGGACGCACTATGGGCGTAACTTGGGCGACCCATCAGGCGTTTAGGCCCAATTTGAGGAATAGCGGGTGTGGTTACAACTCCGTTACAATGCCGAGTGCCAAGGTCTTAGTGCACTGAGGACCAGTGAGACATCACGTAAGGCGTCCTTACCCAAAAGGCTCGTACTTCTGTAGAATTTTGAAAAATGGAGGTCAAACCCCAAGGGGGACCATCACATGGAAGGCCGAAATGGTTGAAACTCCTTTTAGTCGCCTCTTACGACAGGCAGGAATACCTCGGGCCTATTCTTACCCCGAATGCGCAGGGGGAGCAATCTCCGGTGTCCACCAAGGTATTGACTTACGTCTTAGGGTACTTGAACAGGGGACAGTTGCCTCGGCAGCAGAAACAATGGCCAGTGACCTCGTCCACTGCCAAATCAATGACACCAGGAAGCGGATCAATGGCCATAGGAGCTGTGGTGTAGGCTGCCCAATCAGCTCCACAAAGATACCATCGTGTCAGCTGGTCAGGGGGTTTGATTGAAGAAGAGAAACCTGGGTAGGAAAGTGGTCGCTACCACAGAGGTCGTCGTGGACCCTCCAACTGAGGTATGGAAGGAGACCTGTGCTACTAAGAGAGGTCAATGGCCGAGTATGTGCCATGAGTCAAGCTAAAATACGTGGTAGCACCAGTGTTAAGGAGGCAAACGTCCTGCTGTGCCAAGAGAGCCTCAACGTTCCTACCCTGGCACGAGATCTGGGCCCCACTCCAGAAGGGTGGTGGGCATTCAAGTCCCCCAAAAGGAGGAATGGCAGGGGAGCTGGGCGCACAAGGCACCTAGGTCAGTAAGAGGGACAACCTCATGCAGGGGAGGATACAGGGAACAGATGGTAAGCTCCATTCCTGCCCGGATTCTAACAGCCACACCCTCGAGAGCTGTGTGAAGTGGCACTGGGGCACTAGGAACAGTGGCAAGAACAAACACAGACACCGCCAGACACCCTGTCGTATTCTACGCAGTTCTTATAGTAACCCCGGTAGCCACAGAGGGAGGGGTCTGCTTAACAGAAAACCAGGTTTCCTGTAGGGCCAGACAAGTGGCAGGGAAGCGGCACAAAAGCTGTTTCAACTCAGCAAGGTGGTGGAAAAAACCACATCAATTCCATTGAAGGATAATGGTATCTGACTGAAGACATGAAAGAACCTTAGAAGCGCTCGCTGCCACCGATTGCGAAGTAGCCTGATCAATAGGAGCTGCAGGTCTTTTTTTGTGGTTTTAGGGCGCACAACTTCAACGGTCATTAGCGCCCAGACTACGTTAGGAATGAACCGCGAGTCGCAAGTTTAAAACAGCAACGAAACGGGAAACACGATAAAAGACAGACTGACAGGCAAAAAAGAAAACAGCATAATCAAATGTCCTTTGAGAGGGTTGTCAAATTGATAAAATGAAGAACGCGAGCAGCTGCTCGTAGGTCATCCGCTAAAATGGCTTCTACAGTACATGGCAGGCCAAGATCAAGACGCAGGGTTTTAAAATCCGGACAGGACGTTAAAATGTGGCGGACCGCCAGCAATTGCCCACATGGGCAGAACGGCGCTGGCGCAGCCGTCAGCAGATGGCGATGGCTGAACTGGCAGTGTCCAATTCGTAACCGGGCCAAAACTACCTCCTCCCGCCGAGAAGGGCGTGAGGAGGACGTCCAAGCTACGGGAAGAGGTTTCAAGGCCCGAAGCTTGTTGTCTGTAAGTGCAGCCCAATCGGCATGCCACAGCGATAAAATGCGCCGACAAATGACCGTGCTACAATCTGATGAAGGGACACAACAAGAAGCTGTCCGAGGCTGGAGAACCGCAGCCTTGGCCGCGGCATCTCCAGCTTCGTTCCCAGGGATACCGACATGGCCAGGAACCCACATAAAGCTAACCGGAGAACCGACGTCCACCAGCTGCTGAAGAGAGCGTTGGATCCGGTGCACGAACGGGTGAACCGGGTACGAATCACTGAGGCTCTGGATAGCGCTCAGGGAATCGGAGCAGATGACATATGCAGAATGTCGGTGGCAGCAGATGTAAAGAACAGCCTGGTAGAGGGCAAAGAGCTCAGCTGTGAAGACCGAACAATGACCATGGAGCCGGTATTTGAAACTTTGTGCCCCGACAATAAAAGAACACCCAACCCCGTCATTGGTCTTAGAGTCATCTGTATAAATGAAGGTCATATTAATGAACTACGAACGAAGTTCGACAAAACAGGAGTGGTAGACTGAACCGGGGGTAACCTCCTTCGGGAGCGAGCAGAGGTCAAGGTGGACACGAACCTGAGCCTGGAGCCAAGGTGGCGTGTGGCTCTCGCCCACTCGAAAGGTTGCAGGGAGTGAAAAATTAAGGTGTTGAAGGAGGCGACGAAAGAGAACTCCAGGGGGTAGGAGGGCAGAGACATACAACCTGCATTGACTGTCGAGAGAGTCATCAAAAAAGGAACGATAAGACGGGTGGTCGGGCATTGCCAGTAGCCAACAGGCATACCGACAAAGCAGTATATCGCGCCGGTACGTGAGTGGCAACTCACCAGCGTCAGCATGAAGACTCTCAACGGGACTAGTAGAAAACGCTCCGATCGCAAGTCGTAAACCCCGATGTTGTATGGAGTTGAGGCGGCGTAAGATGGATGGCCGTGCAGAGGAGTGTACGAAGCTCCCATAATCCAGCTTGGAGCGGACGATCGACCAATATAGGCGAAGTAGGACGGTTCGATCCGCTCCCCACGACATACCACCGAGAACACGGAGGACATTTAGAGAACGGGTACAACAGGCAGCCAAATATGACATGTGGAGACCAACTAAGTCTCCTGTCAAATGTAAGACCTAAAAATTTTGTTGTCTCCACGAATGGGAGAGCAACGGGACCGAGTCGTAAGGACGGTGGGAGAAACTCCTTGTAGCGCCAGAAGTTAATACAGACCGTCTTCTCGGCAGAAAAACGAAAGCCATTGGCGACACTCCAGGAGTAAAGACGGTCAAGAGAACGCTGAAGACAGCGCTCCAGGAAACACGTACGCTGCGCGCTGCAACAGATGGTAAAATCGTCCACGAAAAGGGAGCCTGATACATCAGCTGGGAGGCAATCCATTATTGGATTGATCGCTATGGCGAAGAGAGCGACGCTCAAAACTGAGCCCTGTGGCACCCCATTCTCCTGGCGAAAGGAGAGACAGGACAGAACCCACACGAACCCTGAACTGTCGATCTATTAAAAAGGAACAAATAAAAAGAGGGAGGCGACCGCGAAGGCCCCATGTATGCATGGTGCGGAGAATGCCCGCCCTCCAACAGGTGTCTTAAGCCTTCTCCAAATCAAAGAACACAGCCGCGGTCGGGCGCTTCCGCAAGAAGTTATTCATAATGAAGGTCGACAAGGTAACCAGATGGTCAACAACAGAGCAGCGCCTACGAAATCCACATTGTACATTGGTAAGTAGGCGTCGAGACTCGAGCAGCCAAACCAAACGAGAGTTAACCATTCACTCCATCACTTTACAGACACAGCTGGTAAGCGAGATGGGTCGATAACTGGAAGGCAAGTGCTTGTCCTTCCCCGGCTTAGGAATCTGGACAACAATAGACTCGCGCCAGCATGCGGGAACATGTCCCTCAATCCAGATGCGATTGTAAGTACGAAGAAGAAAACCTTTACCCGCAGGAGAAAGGTTCTTCAGCATCTGAATATGAATAGAATCAGGCCCTGGAGCGGAGGACCGTGATTGGCCAAGTGCGTTTTCGAGTTCCCGCACGGTGAATGGGGCATTATAACTTTCACGATTCGAGGAGCGGAAGTTAGGTGGCCTAGCCTCCTCTGCCTGTTTGCGGGGGAGGAAGGCAGGGTGGTAATGAGCGGAGCTCGAAACCTCTGCGAAAAAGCGGCCGAAGGCATTGGAGACAGCCTCAGGGGCAACAAGGACGTCATTCGCGACCGTCAAGCCAGAAACTGGTGAGTGGACCTTAGTGCCAGATAGCCGGCGCAGGCTACCCCAGACAACAGAAGGAGTAAAACTGTTGAAGGTGCTTGTGAAAGCAGCCCAGCTGGCTTTCTTGCTTTCTTTAATAATACGACGACACTGTGCACGTAATCTTTTATAATTGATCCAATTCGCCACTGTAGGGTGGCGTTTAAGGGTGCGTAAAGCACGTCGACGAGCACGTAAAGCGTCTCTACATGCTGCGGTCCACCAGGGGACCGGTACGCGACGTGGAGTAGAAGTAGGGTGAGGGATGGAATATTCAGCAGCAGTGAGAATGACTTCCGTGAGGTGTGCGACCTGACTATCGCAGCTTGTGAAGGTTTGATCCGGAAAGGTCGCCCTGGAAGAGAAGAGCCCCCAGTCTGCTTTGGAGATGGTCCAACTAGATGAGCACGGAGAGGGGGTATGCTGCAGGAGATGGATAACACACGGGAAGTGGTCGCTCGAATATGTATCAGAAAGTGCATACCACTCAAACCGGCGTGCAAGTTGGGGAGTACATATAGAGGTCTAAATGGGAATAGGTGTGAGATGTGTCCGAAAGAAAAGTAGGGGCGCCAGTATTGAGGCAGACAAGATTGAGCTGGTTGAAAAGGTCTGCTAACAGGGAGCCCCTCGGGCAGGATGCTGGAGAGCCCCAAAGGGGATGGTGGGCATTGAAGTCTCCAGTTAACAAAAATGGTGCAGGTAGCTGAGCAATAAGTTGCATCATGTCTGCCCTGGTAACGGCAGACGACGATGGAGTGTAAACGGTACAAATGGAAAATGTAAAAGTGGGGAGAGTAATGCGGATGGCAACTGCCTGCAAGCCGGTGTGCAACGTGATGGAATCTTAGTAAATATCATCCCGGACCAGCAACATAACCCCTCCATGAGCCGGGATACCTACCACAGGGGGTAGGTCAAAACGCACAGAGGTGTAGTGTGCCCAGGCAATTTGATCGCATGGGCGTAGCTTCGTTTTCTGGAGGGCTACGACGAGCGGACGGTGCAAGCGGAGCAGCAACTTCAAGTCCTCTCGGTTGGACCGAATGCTGCGAATATTCCAGTGAATAAGTGCCATTGTAAGAAAAAAGGAAGATGAAAGAAGGGGTCACCTCTAAGGCCGCTGAGGGCCTGGCTTCGAGCGAGCACTGCCGCCGCTATCAGTAGGCGGACAGTCACCGTCCATTGGGTCTATAGGTTCATCGGCCATCTTGGGAAGATGGCCGGGAGGGGGAGCTTCCTCCGCCGGTGAACGGCCAGATGTTCGGCTACCAGCGGTGTGGCCAGGCGAAACGGATGACAGCCTGGGGCGGCAACCGCTGGGTGGCGCAGGAGAAGAAATGCGCCGTGGCGGAGAAGGAGAACTGTGCTTCTTATGAGCCTTCTTGGAAGGTCGTTTGGTGGAAGTACTGGTCGAAGGCTGGGAGGTCGAGGTACGTAGGAAGTCTGCACGGGACGGTTCCTTCTTGAAGGCCCGTGCATCTGACTTCGGGGTCTTCGTCTTAGCAGAAGCTGATGAAGGGGCTGGTGTCTGTGGGGTGATGGGAGGAAGAGGAGACGTCGACCGCGCGATCTTAGCACTGGCCGAACAGACGACCAAGGTGCTGAAGGTCAGATCGCATGTCTGGGTTGCCACCTCCCTGGTAGTCCGAGGAGAGGCGAGGACAGTACTGTATTTCCCCGCTGGGAGCAGCGTGGGCTTCCTACTAGCCAATAGCTTGCAAGCAGCCGAGGTGGACACTTTCTCTTTGACCCGAATTTCTTGGATACAGCGTTCTTCCTTATAGACAGGACAGTCGCAGAAGGATGCAGCATGGGTACCCTGCCAGTTCACACAACGAGGAGACGGAGGTGGACAGTCACCCTCATGGGCATCCCTGCCACAAGCGACACATTTAGCCGCATTGGAACAAGACTGTCGAGTGATTGAAACGCGGACACTGGTAGCAGCGCGTAGGTGTCGGGACATAAGGGCGAACAGAAATAACCTCGTAGCTCGCCTTGATGCGTGATGGCAGCTTAACACTATCAAAGGTCAAGGAAAGTGTCTTGGTCGGTACAAGGTCATTGTTGAACTTTTTCATGACCCTATGGACAGCTGTCACGCCCTGCTCAGCGAGGAAAGATTGAATCTCCTCGTCAGTCAATCCGTCGAGGGATCTAGTATAGACCACACCACGAGACGAATTCAAAGTTCGGTGAGCCTCCACCCGGACAGGGAACGTGTACAGGAGTGTGGCCCGAAGCAGTTTTTGTGCCTGAAAGGCGCTCTCAGTTTCTAGTAATAAGGTACCGTTACGCAACCTGGTACAAGATTTGACAGATCCAGCTATGGCATCTACGCCCTTCTGGATAACTAAAGGGTAGACAGAGGAAAAATCCTTTCCGTCCTCAGATCGAGAAACGACGAAGAACTGTGGGGCAGGCGGTAGTACTTTTGTTACTGGTGGCTGGTCAAGTTTCCGTTTTTGGGCAGAAGTCAAGAGAGATGGAGTGAAATCCATTGCGGAGGAATCCCCCATGATTGCCAGCGTCTCCGATGGCGCGCTCCTTCCTTGTGGGGACCCTCTCAGAGGGCACTCCCGCCTTAGGTGAATGTTTACACCTCAGGTCACACCTCCTGAGAAACAGACGGAGGGACCAATCGGCATGGTCAGAAGGTATCAGCTCAAGCAATCACCCCTCCCTGGGCCTGGCCTTTACCAGGGGGTACGTGCGTGCCTTACATGTCTACCCAGGGCGGGGAATTACGCGTTACCCCGTCACCGGCTACGCGTGCGAACGCGTGGATCGGCCTTCAGGCACGCACAGGGAGGAAGGAAGAAGAGGAAAAAGAAGAGAGAGAGGGAGAGAGAGAGGACAGACTGTCTCAAACGCCAAAGTGGAGACCAGAGAAGGCAAGGAGAAGAAGGCAATGAGAAGGCAAGGAGAAGAAGGCAATGAGAAGGCAAGGAGAAGAAGGCAATGAGAAGGCAAGGAGAAGAGTAAGGAAGACAGTGAGGTGGAGAAGAGCAAAGAAAGGAACCAACCAAAGGATGGAAGAAACGGGAAGTGAAAAAGCAAAATGACCGCAAATAGAGGTCGTGGAACCGTCCGTCTCCGGACGCAGGTGCTAACTACCCCCTTGAGGGGGAGGGACTCCTTTTAGTCGCCTCTTACGACAGGCAGGAATACCTCGGGCCTATTCTAATCCCCAGACCCGCAGGGGGGAGCTGCGGGTCGAGCAACATCTAGCTCCTGAGTGGACGCTAGATGCTCTACACCATCTTCAGGTGCAGTAGTGAACTCTCTCCCCCTCTCTTTTTCTTCTTTTTGGTAGGGTCCTGTTTGCCCTTAGGTTTAAGAGGCTGGGTGGGCTTTTCTAACCCAGTCTCATGGACCAAGGAAGACCTGGAAGCCCTATGGCCATCAGGTGGTGGCTTCTTCAGCCACTGGCTGACATCGGGAGGGGCAGTAACCGTGGAAGGGAGGGCACCAAGCGATCCCTTCCGCACGAGGGGAGCCAGAGGAGGCAGGCACTTCTCCAGCTCAGAGGTGGAGACTGAAGTCCCCACAGAAGGAGGGGCTGTTACTCCCGATGTTGGAAACGGGAGCAACGGAAGAGGGTATTCCCCCATCTACCAGGGGGGGCAGGAATAGACGGCCAGGCTGGAGGGCCCACAAAAAGTGGCTGAGCTTGGGGGCTCATCGCCAGGGATGGCGACAGCGAAGCTGCTTCAGCAAACGTTGATGAAATGCGCACAGGGTGAAGTCTGTCATACTTGCGTTTAGCTTCTGTGTAAGTGAGCCTTTACAAGGTCTTTTACTCCATAATATTCCATTCTTTTTGATAAACCATGCAATCTGACAAGCAAGGGGAATGTTTCTGTCAGCAGTTGGCACAAACAGGGGGCGGCGAACATGGAACGTTGGGGTGGGAGGCACGTCCACAATCCCGACAGGTAGGGTTGGCGTCACATCTCGATGACATATGCCCAAACCTCCAGCATTTAAAGCAGTGCATGGGAGGAGGGACATAAGGCTTAACATCACGTCGATGTATCATCACCTTGACCTTCTCAGGCGGGGTGTCATCCTTGAAAGCCAAGATGAAGGCGCCGGTGGCGACCCTACTATCCCCTGAAGACACACCATACAAAGTGGACACCGCGGCGTTCCAGATTTGCATGGAGCTCGTCGTCAGACTGCAACAACATGTCACGATGAAAAATAAGTCCCTGAACCATATTGAGGCTCTTATGAGGTGTAATGGAGACTGCAACATCACCGAGCTTGTCACAAGCAAGCAATGCCCTGACTGTGCTGGGGATGGTGTCTGTATGAGGACTGCTCCAGACCTCATTTTAGGCATGCCCTCATCTTCTCCAAACTTGTCCTCTAAATTTTCCACAAAAAAATGAGGCTTTGTAGTCAGAAATGAGGCCCCTTCTGCTCAGCTGCAAACCCGAAATCGAGGAGATTGCGTCTCACGAGGTAATTTAGACCGCCGTTCCTCCCCTGGTGTGGACAGGAAAGGGAACGATTGGGGATCATACGTTAAAGCATTGAACTTTCCTTTCTTAGAGACTCGTGCTTGCATACTATTCGTATTTCTTTTCATGGTGGTCCCACGAGCAGTTGGGGAAAGGAACGTCCACCCAGACAGAAGCGGCAGGTTCCCCAGAGGACTGTTCTACCTCAACAACCATGCGTCTCCTCGGGGCGCAGCACACCTTGAGATTGAGGTTTTTTTATAGAGGTTTATACCATCCTCACAACCCAGGCAGTTAAGCCAAGATCTCAGGGCTCTGTACCGTACAATATTCCACCGTCGCGCCTTACGGTGGTCGTTGATGCACACTCACAGCTTACGGTATTAAGGACTTGTGGCGCTTCCCAGTCCCCAGCTCAGGGACCCCAGGGTCGACAAGCCCGTACCCAGCAACTAAATGCTGAGACCCTTGAGGGGAATCAAACTATGCACCAAAGAAGCGCCTAGTGCGCAAAAACAAGGGTTTTTGCTTTACTTTAGTGCACAAACAACAGCTGGAGTCATACGTGCCCAAGTCTAAACTATAGAACACAGACAGAGAGGAGTTAAAAACGACTCTACATCCGTCCAAACTGCCGTAAGAGCTAAGAATAGGCACGTGGAGAAAGGGCAAAAGAGACCATACAGAAGCGGAGGTCCAAAACTAAAAATCAAATGGTCTTCGCCATATTGCTTTGGCGTATAAAAAGTAAAACGCGGTCGACTGCTCGCGCTTCATTTGCTAAAACGGCCGATTTCCCAAACTGCAAACCCAAGGGGGAATGTAAACAGCTAAAAAATGAGAATTCCGTCAGCAGCCTCATTTCCTGAGAGACCGACATGACCAGGAACCAACAGAAACATCACACTGGCTCCACCGAGAACGAGAAAGTGACAGTTTTCCTGGACCCACTGCACTGAGAGATGGACACCGTACAGGGCATAGCCTTTGAAGGGTGCTGAGTGAGTGAGCAGAGGACACAATTGAAAAGGTCATGTCGCCAGATGTACTCCGTGGCCTGATACATGGCAAAGACCTCAGCTGTAAATACTGAGCAGTGTGCCGGAAGTCAATATCGAAAGACACAGGTGCTAATGACGAAGGCACACCCGACCCCAACGTCAGTCCGAGAGCCATCAGTATAGACAAAGGTACTATACCAAAGTTCCATAAGAAAGTCGTGAAACTGTAGGTGATAGACCGAGGGTGGAGTAGTGTCCTCAGGAAGTGAATGAAGGCCAAAGTTAAGATGGGCCACTTCACGAAGCAAAATTGGTGAAGAGTTCACATCCACCAGGAAGGTTGCAGGTAGTATGAAGTTAAGCTGCCTTAGCAAGTGATGGAAGTGGACTCCAGGAAGTAACTGAAAAATGATGCACCCATTCTGGCCATCAAAGGACTCATTGAAGGAGGCATAGGATGGGTCGCTATACATGGCAGAAATACTTCATGTATACCTGCTAAGGAGAAACTTACGGCAGTAAGACAGCGGTGCTTCAGCATACAGACTCAACTGGGCTAGGGTAAAAGGCGCCAGTGGCCAAATGGATGCCACAATGGCGGCTAGTGTTGTGACAGCGTAAGAGGGATGGGTGTGCAGACGCATAAACAAAGCACCCATAGACGGACAAGGGACCAGTACATAAGGAGGGTGGTTCGATCGGCATCCCAGGAAGTACCATTGAGGACACGTAGGACATATAGGAACTGCATGCAGTGGACTGCCGGATAAGACAGATGGGAGGACCAAGAGTGTTTCCTATCAAGCACGAGCCCCAGGAATTTTGTAGTATCAACGAACAGAAGGGCAACAGGCGCAAGATATAAAGAAGGTGGGAGAAACCATTTGTGCCGCCAGAAATTCGTACAGACTGTTTTGTCTGTGGAAAAACTAAAGCTCTTGTCGATGCTCCAGCATTAAGACGATCAAGACATCGCTGAAGACGCCGCTAGTGAGACAGGTCCGTGGAGAACTGCAATAGATGGGAAACTAGTCAACAAAAAAGGAACCAGAGATGCCCAGCGCGAGACAGGCCATTATAGGGCTAATGGCGATAGCAAAGAAGACTCCGCTCAGGGCGGAACCCTGAGACACACCATTTTCCAGGATAAAAATGTCCGACCAGGCAGAACCCACACGCACCTTGAAATCTCGGTCTTTTAAAAATGCCTGAAGGAAACATGGCAGGCGGCTACAGAAACCCCATGTGTAAAGATTATTGAAGATACCAGATCCCCAGCAGGTGTTTTAGCCCTTCCCCAAATCGAAAAACACAGCAACATTCTGGGACTTCCTCAGAAAATCATTCAGAACATGGGTGGACAAACTAACGAGATGGTCAAATGCAGAACACCGCATTCGAAATCCACACTGTGCATTCGTCAGTAAATTGTGAGACTCGAGCCACCATACCAGACAGGCATGAATCATATGTTCCATCATATTGCAAACGGAGCTGGTGAGAGATGGGAAGGAAGCTAGAAGTAAGGTGTTCGTCCTTACCAGGCTAAGGTATGGGTATGACGGTGGCTCCACGCCAGTGTCCGGGAAATGCGGCCTCTGCCCAGAAGCGGTTGTACGTGTTAAGCAGAAAGTGCTTGTCCGCAAGAGAAACGTGCTGTAGCATCTGAATGTTGATGGCGTCTGGGGCTGGGGTGGAGGATCAGGACGAACTGAGAGCACGATGTTGCTCCCTCATAGTAAAGGCGGCATTGTAACACGATTCTGAGAAGAGAAGGGTATCGCCCGAGCCACCTCCGCTGGTTTCCGATGGAGGAAGGCAGGGTGATAGTCGAAAGAGTTCGATACTTCCGCAAAATGGCGGCCCAAGATATTGGAGATAGCTAAAGGGTCCACAGTTACATCGTCTGCTACTGTCAGACCGGAAATTGGGTAATGGATCTTGGTCCCAGAGAGCTGTCAGAGGTTGGCTTACACGACAGAAGAAGTGGTGGAACTGTTAAAAGAACTAGGAAATGAAATCCATCTAGCTCTTTTGCTATCCTGAAGAATGTGACAACATTTTACACCGATCGGTTTATAATGAATGCCGTCTGATATCGTAGGATGGCGGTGAAAAGCGCAGACAGCACGTCTATGCGCGAATTGCGCCGCAGCATGCCTCAGTCCACCAAAGGACTGGGTCATGACGTGGTAAAGAGAAAGTGTGAGGAATGGAATATCCTGCAGCAGTAAGGATAAGGGTTGATAGACATTCCACCTGGTCATAACAACTAGGGTAGTCTTGTTCTTCGTCGGTCGGCAAGGAGGAGTAAACTGCCAGTCAGCATTAGCAACCTGCCATTTGGGTGTGCACATGGATGGGGTAGGATTTAGCAAACAAATAGCACAAAGGAAACGGTTACTCGAGTAGGAATCAGAACAGACCACTCAAGATGATCCAGCTGAGCAGTGCATAAGGATAGGTACAAATTTGAATAGGTGTGTGAGGAGTCAGAAAGGAAAGTGAGTGCTCCAGCGTTAAGGCAGAAGAGGTTAGGTTGTTTGAGAAGGTCAGCCAAGAGGGCACCTCTCTGACAGGTCCTGGAAGAAACTGAATGGGATGATGCTAATTAAAGTCACCAAGTAGCTTCCTGTTACTTGGAAGGAAGTCTACCCTTGTGACATGGAATGACAGAGGGACAGAAAATAGTACAGAGGGAAAAGTCGGGTGGGAAGGAAAAGGCGAACTGCAACAGCTTGAAGATGGGTAGTCAGTGAGATGGGTTGACTATGAATGTCATCGTGTATGAGCAGCTTGACGCCCCCAAGAGATGAAATGCCGACCTCAGGGTTAAGGCCAAAACCAATTGGTAAGAAATTTGGAAGCTCGAAGTGGTCGTGAGGGGGCAATTTTGTTTCTGAAAGGCAGAGTGCAAGGCGATGCTGCAATGATAAATGTGGCTGTAATTCCTCTGTGGAACTGAAGGCTGGGAACGTTCTATTGGAGTAGACTCATGATGAAGAGATGTAGGGTTGTCACCTCAGCGGCTGCTGAGTGACAGCCAGTGAAGTGTCACCACTATAGGGCACAGAAATAGGAGTATCCTGCTCCATGGGGTCCACTGAAGCATTGGCTTGCTTCTGCTGTCGGTCTGTGGAGTCCAACGCTGAAAATGGTTGGTTTTTTGTTATGGTTTTAGGGCGCAAAACTGCTACAGTCATTAGCGCCTGGTCTGTGACTTAGGAAAAAGTAAAACGAAACTGGAAACCAGCAGCAATGGGAACAAAAAAAATTGGAGAAACTGAAAATAGAAGGAAAGCTTAAAAACCACTATAGAAGGGGGTTGGTTGTTCTCAAAAAGAGCTTCAAATGACTGACATCTCACTGGCACTAATAAACTCGAGAACGCGATCGGCTGAGTGCGTGTCATCTGCTAAAATGGAAGATACATCAGGCGACAGCTGGAGACGGGGGCGTAACGGAGTAAAATAGGAGCACTCAAGTAAAAGGTGTCTTACCGTCCACAACTGAGAGCAGTGGGGACAGAGTGGGGGAGGATCGCCGCTTAAAAGATGTCGATGGCTAAAAAGACATTGCCCTATCCGGAGCCTAGTTAAAACTACCTCCTCCCGACGACGCGTTCGGGAGGAAGAGGTCCAAGCACAAGGAAGAGCTTTCACGTCCTGCAATTTATTATGGGGAAGTTTCGACCAATGTGCGTGCCATAAAAGAACAACACGACGCCATAAAACGTTCCGTAGATCGGAGAAGGGAATCGATTGAATAGCTGGCCGAAGAGGAGAGACTGCAGCCATGGCCGCTATATCGGCCGCCTCATTTCCACAGATACCAACGTGTCCCGAGAGCCAAAGGAACGCCACCGAGACGCCCCCCAGGTGGAGCAAGCGCAGACAGTCCGGTGGACCAGAGGGCGGACAGGGTAAAGAGCTTTGAGACTGAGGAGAGAGCTGAGAGAATCTGAACAGATAACATACTGAATCCGCTGATGGCGGCGGATGTAGTGGAAAGCCTGGAGAACAGCATAAAGCTCCGCAGTATAAACCGAACACTGGTCGGGAAGCCGAAATTGATTTGGGGTGTCGCCAACAATATAGGCACTCCCTACACCAAACGATGTTTTTGAGCCATCAGTGTAAATAAATGTGGCTTCCTTCATTTGTGCACATAGAGCAGAAAATGCCCGACGATAAACAAGTGAAGGGGTACCATCCTTGGGAAACTGACAAAGGTCACGGAACAGGCAGATCCGGGGACGGAGTCAAGGCGGTGCTGTACCCCAAGTTGTCAAGAAAGTTTTAGGAAAGCGGAAGGGAAGAGAATGGAGCAATTGACGGAAGCGGACTCCCGGTGGTAGTAGGGAGGAGGGGTGGCCTGCATACCCTACATCAAAGGAGGCGTTGAAAAAAATGTCATGGGCTGGATTAGCAGGCATGGAAGACAGATGGCTAGCATAACGACTCAGAAGGACTGCTCGCCGATTGGACAGCGGAGGTTCAGCAGTCTCAGCACTCAGCATAAAGGCTTTCCACAAGGCTGGTGTAAAAAGCTCCGGACACTAAACGTAATCCACGGTGGTGGGTAGAGTCGAGACGCCGAAGAACAGATGGCCGAGCAGAGGAGTAGACTATGCTTCCATAGCCCAATTTCGAGCGCACTAAGGAGCGATAGAGGCGGAGAAGGACCACTCGGTCCGCTCCCCAAGAGGTACCACTCAGGACATGGAGGGTGTTGAGGGATCGCAGACAGCGAGCCGAAAGATAGGAAACGTGGGAGGACCAGCACTGTTTTCTGTCAAACATAAGACCCAAGAATTTAGCGACGTCCGAAAACGGAAGGTTGACAGGTCCTAGATGTAAGGAGGGTGGAAGAAACTCCTTACGTCGCCAAAAATTAACACAAACGGTCTTACTGGAAGAAAAACGGAAGCCGGTTTCGATGCTCCAACAGTGGAGGCGATCGAGACATCCTTGAAGACGTCGTTCAAGAAGGCTGGTCCGTTGAGAGCTGTAGTAGATCGCAAAATCGTCCACAAAGAGGGAGCCCGAGACAACAGGAAGGAGACAATCCATAATTGGATTTATGGCAATGGCAAACAGTACAACACTCAGCACGGAGCCCCGGGTACCCCGTTTTCTTGGGAGAAAGTACGGGAGAGAGTAGTGTTCACCCGCACTCTAAATGTGCGCTCTGCCATAAATTCGCGAAGAAAAAGGGGCAGCCGACCTCGAAAGCCCCAAGAGAACAGTGTACAGAGGATGCATGTCCTCCAACAGGTATCGTATGCTCTCTCCAGATCAAAAAATATTGCTACTGTTTGGCGTTTCCGGAGAAAATTGTTCATGATACAAGTGGAGATAGCAACGAGATGGTCAACTGCAGAACAATGCTTTCGGAATCCGCATTGGGCAGGTGTTAAAAGACTGCGGGACTCCAGCCACCAAGCTAAACGGCAATTCACCATACGCTCCAAAACCTTACATACACTACTCGTGAGAGAAATGGGGCGATAGCTAGAGGGGAGATGTTTGTCCTTTCCAGGTTTCGGAACGGGAACGACAATAGCTTCCCGCCATCGTCTGGGAAAGGTACTGTCGGTCCAAATTCGATTATAAAGGCGAAGGAGGTAACGCAGACTATGGTACGATAAATTCAGCAACAGTTGAATGTGGATACCATCCGGTCCTGGGGCGGAAGAGCGAGAAGAAGAGTGCGTGTTGGAGTTCCAGCACGGAGAAAACAGTAGCATATCTTTCGCGATTTTGAGAGGAGAGAGCAAGATGTCGTACTTCCGCTGCACGTTTCTTCGGGAGAAACGCTGGCGGGTAATTTGAAGAGCTCGAAATCTCAGCAAAGTGCTGACCCAATGAGTTAGAAATTGCGACGGGGTCCACTAAGGTATCATGCGCGACAGTGAGCCCAGAGACCGGGGAGAAACTAGGCGCGCCTGAGAACCGTCGAAGCCGACTCCAAACTTCCGAGGAGGGAGTGAAGGTGTTAAATGAGCTAATAAAGAATTTCCAGCTTGCCCTCTTGCTATCGCGGATGACGCGACGGCATCGCGCACGGAGCTGCTTATATCGGATACAGTTGGCCAAAGTTGGATGGTGACGGAAAATGCGAAGAGCACGTAGCCGCTCACGTATTGCGTCACGGCATGTCTCGTTTCACCAAGGAACTGGGGGGCGCCGGGGCAATTCGGAGGTGCGTGGTATTGAACGTTCCGCAGCTGTAAGAATAACGTCGGTAATATGTGTGACCTCATCGTCGACGCTGGGAAAGCGACGGTCATCGAATGTCGCTAGAGACGAAAAAAGTGTCCAATCGGCTTGGGCAAACTTCCAGTGTCGCTGGCGCATATATGGAAGTTGTGGCTGCAATCTAAGGCCACATGGAAAGTGGTCACTGGAGTGTGTATCATCAAGGACGAACCATTCGAAGCGCTGAGCTAGCGGAACAGTACCGACCGCAAGGTCCAAATGAGATAAATTTGTCGTGGAGGCAGACAAAAATGTAGGGACCCCAGTGTTGAGGCAAACTAGATCCTCTTGGTGGAAGACGTCTAGCAATAGTGAGCCACGTGGACAAGGATGTGGAGATCCCAAAGCGGGTGGTGGGCACTGAAGTCCCCAACCAGCAAATAGGGGGGTGGATGTTGACCAAGAAGATGAAGGAGATCAGCTCGTGCCATTGGTGTGGACGATGGAATGTATGTAGTACAAAGAGAAAAGGTATATCCAGAAATGGAAAGGCAGACAGCGACAGCTTGGAAGGAAGTGTTTAAGGGGATTGGGTGATAATGGAGAATATGTGGAGAAGAATCGTGAGTCCTCCATGGGCTGGAGTGCCTTCAACAGAGGGGAGATCATATCGGACAGACTGAAAATGGGGGAGAGAACAAAGCGGTCATGGGGACGCAGCTTTGTTTCCTGAAGACAGTAGATGACCAGCGAGTAGGATCATAAGAGGATCGACAATTCATCCCGATTGGCTCGAATGCCGCAGATATTCCGGTGGATAAGGGACATGGGGTGAACAGAAAATGGAGGAATGTTACCAAGGTTGCCGTCAACGACTGCTCAGAGCTTGCGACAGACAGCATGGAATGGCATTCAGCCGAAGGCAGAAGATCCTGATCCATAGGTTGTTCAGGAGCAGCTCCTGCCACCCGCGATCGGCCGGTTGATCGGCCGCCAGCAGTGCGCCTCGGCGACACAGAAGACGGCCGAGGGCGATTTCCGCCAGGTGGTGCTGTAGATGGGACACGCCTTGGCGGAGAAGGAGATGAACTGGGTTTCTTAGTAGCAATCTTGGAAATATGTTTAGATGAAGGAGGAACCGATGGTTGTGAAGTTGGGGTATGCAAAAAATCTTCACGAGTATGCTCTTTTTTCGAAGTCTTGGTGTCTGACTTTTGGGCTCGAGATTTAGCAGAACCTGATGAAGGGTGAGCCATAGAGTGGGCAGGCGAAAGTGGTGAGGTTGAACGGGCGATCTTTGCACTGGCCGATCTGACGACCGTGGCACTAAAAGTGGGGTCGCAAGTCTGCGTGACTGCCTCCTTTGTTGGCCGAGGAGAAGCAAGGACATTGCTGTATTTTCCTGTCTGAGGCACGGTGGGCTGTCGACTGGCGAATAATTTTCGAGCAGCAAAGGTCGACACCTTTTCCTTCACTCTGATTTTCTGGATGAGCTTTTCGTCTTTAAAACCGGGGCAATCTCGAGAGGAAGCAGCGTGGTCACCCATACAGTTGATGCAGCGAGGGGATGGAGGGGGACAGGCACTCTCATGGGCGTCCTTGCCACACGTAACACATTTGGCCGGATTGGAACAGGACTGGCTGGTGTGATTGAACCGCTGACACCGATAGCAACGCGTAGGGTTTGGGACGTAAGGGCGTACGGAAATTATAGCCTGCTTTGATTTTCGATGGGAGTTGAACTTTGTCAAATGTCAAGAAGGCAGTGCGGGTTGGAATGATGTTTGTGTCAACCCTTTTCATCACTCTATGAACAGCCGTTACGCTCTGGTCAGACAGGTAGTGCTGAATTTCTTCATCAGACAATCCATCGAGGGAGCGTGTATAAACGACTCCACGCGAGGAATTTAAAGTGTGGTGCGCTTCAACCCAGAAGGGAAGGTGTGGAGAAGAGAAGTATGCAGCAGTTTTTGTGCCTGGAGGGCACTGTTTCTAACAACAAGGTGCCATTCCGTAATCTGGAACAAGACTTTACAGGGCCTGCAATTGCGTCGACACCTTTCTGAATAATGAAAGGGTTGACCGTGGAGCAGTCATGACCTTCGTCAGACCGAGAAACAGAAAGGAATTGTGGCAACGATGGGAGGACTGTCTGTGGCGGAGACTCATCGAACTTACGCTTGTGAGTAGACATAGTAGAAGATGAGGAAACCATTGTGAAAGTATCAAATGGTTAAAATGGTTCTGAGCACTATGGGACTTAACATCTATGGTCATCAGTCCCCTAGAACTTAGAACTACTTAAACCTAACTAACCTAAGGACATCACACAACACCCAATCATCACGAGGCAGAGAAAATCCCTGACCCCGCCAGGAATCGAACCCGGGAACCCGGGCGCGGGAAGCGAGAACGCTACCGCACGACTACGAGCTACGGAATGTGAAAGTATCCCCCCATGATTACCGGCGTCTCTGATGGTGCCCTCCTTCCTTGTGGGGGACCTCCCTGAGGGCACTCCCGCCTTAGGTGATTGTTCACACCTCAGGTCACACCTCTCTAGAAACGGACGGAGGGACCAATCGGCTCTTTTGGAAGGTATCAGCTCACGTGATCACCCCTCCCTGGGCCTCGCCGTTACCAGGGGGTACGTATGTGTCCTATCTGTCTACCAAGGATGGGGAATTACGTGTTACCCCGTCACCGGCTACGCATGAAAATGCGTGGGTTGGCCTTCAGACACGCACAGGGAGGCAAAAAGAGAAAGGGGAAAAACAAAGGGAAAGGAAAGAAGAGGTCTCAAACGCCGCAGCGGAGAAAAGGGGAAAGAAGAGGTAAGGAAAAGAGAAGGAGAAAGGAAGGACAAAGGAAGGACGAAGACTTGCAAGCAGAGAAAGCGAAGAATGTGTTACATTTTCGAGCGTCCGTCTCCAGACGTAGGCACAAAACATACTACCAGAGGGGGAGAAAGGGAAGGAAAGAGGCAGATGTGAGGGGGGGGGGCGAAGATGGGGGGATGGGGAAGGTTGCGGAAAGGGAAGGTATGCAGCCCGGAAAGGAAGGAGGGCCACATTAGCTCTGGGTCCCGTGCTCACTACGCACATATCCACAAAAGAGTTGTTGACCCCTGGGGGGGGAAATTGTTGGTGGTGCGCACCAGCAACACAGAGGCCAGGCAGGCTAAGGTATCACGCGGCAAACCTGTTTAAGAGGACCTTTGAGTTGGTGAAGAAGACCTTTTGCTTTTGGTGGACTTCGAGTCGCTCTCATTACAAGAAGATTCAGGTGGTGTTTTTCAGGAGGGATGGATGAAGTTTTCATGGGAGTACTCCTCCTGCCCTTCCAGCCCACTGGTTGTGTAGCTGGCGGTTTCGCCCCTTGAGGCGAGAGTTTGATGGCTTGTTGCACAGCTGGATGGGGGATGGCGGTGCTACCTTGACACTGGGCGATTTCACAACCTCAGAGCTGAACTGGAGGTCGCATATCTACATGGCCATGTCCTTTAAGGAGCGAGGGGTAACATGAACAGAACTATAGGTGCCAGACAGGAGAACACAGGGCTTGCGACTAGCCAATAACTTGTGAGCGACTGGGTAAGGCATTTTTTCCTTTATCCGGATCTCTTGTACAGCCCACTCATTAAGATACACAGGACAATCCCGAGAGGCAATGGGGAGGAGGAGGAGACGGACAGTCACCCTTGTGCACACCCCTCCCGCAGGTTACACATTTGGCTGGGTGTTGACAAAACGTTCTAGTGTGATTGCATCGATGACACTGGTAGCGTTGCATCGGTTTTGGAATATACAGCTGGACTGTGATAATTTCATAGCCTGCTTTGATCATGGATGGAAGCACCACTATCAAAGATGAGTAAAAGTGTGTGTGGGCACTAAGGAGGAATTTGCCTTTTTCATTACACAATGGATGGCAACGACACCCTGATCGGAGAGGTAAGATTGAATTTTGGCCTCAGACCATCGAGAAGAATTGAAAGTTCTATGGGCCTCAACATAAACGGGTAGCCATGGAGAAGTGAGACAAAGCAGTTGTTGTGCTTGAGAATCAGTACTAGTCTCCAAAAGCAAAGTGCTATTCTGTAAACGAGAGCAGGATTTCACAGGGCCAGCAGTTGCATACAGATTTACCATGGTGAAGGACTGACCATCTTCTGTACACGAGACCACGAGGAACCATGTTGCAACCGGAAGAGTCTTTGAATCATTAGCCTCATTATGTTTATGTTTCATAGACACTGATTGTGAAGATGATTGACTCATTGTGAGGAAATCCCCCTGATCACCAGCATCTCCGATGGCATGCTCCTTCCAACTGGGGACCCCTTTCACAAGGGGTTGCGCCCACCTTAGGTTATTGTTAACACCTGACAGAAGGACCAATTGGCAATTTGGGAAAGTTGCAGCTGAGGCCATCACCACTCCCTGGGCCTGGCCTGTACCAGGAGGTACATGCGAACCCTACCTGTTGACCCAAGGCTGGGAATTACGTGTTACCCAGTGACCTGTTATGCGTCAGATGCGTGGTCCGGCCCTCAGGAGCACAGAGCGAGGAAGAAGAATAAGAGGAACCTCAAACACCAAAGAGGAGGAAAGAGAGGAGAAGGGAAACGAAGAAAGGAAAAGGGAGCAAAAAAAACAAAGACTGTTCTTACATCAACGACAGACAATGCAGAGCGTTCCCAATAACATCCAAGACACGTTCCCAAGGGAGGGGGAAAAAGAATAGCAAGAAAATAGACATGCAGCAAGGAAGGGAATAAATGCTGCAAATGCTGGGGCCCCATGGTAGCCAAGCAAGAACCCATCAAAGAGTGGCGAGCCCTTTGAGGGGGATCCGAGGAGGTGATCACCCCTCTGCGAATGACAGAGGATAACGTATTTCAACAAGCATCAAAAGGAATTCAGCCTTTTTTTAAAATGATGATTCACAGTGACATCGAGGGAATCTAACTGGTAGGTTTAAGGAGGCAATTGCAATTGAGAAATTAGTCATTGTGGAATACAAGCCGCCCATTTCCTATAATGATCGTAACAAGTCGTTAAGACGTAGCGAACACGCTGACGCACAAATACGTCCTATCCAACCAGCGCGACATGCGTCACTGGAATGACATCTGACGATTCAGCAGTTTCAGAACCCACACTGTAAGCCTAACAACTTGGCTGCTCCCAGGAACATCAGCACCGCATCGGTCTTACACCATGCCTGCTGTGGAAAGCACAACCGTAACATCCACAGATGATCACTTCGAGATTTATTAAAATTATATCCTACAAACTTCCGAAACATCGTTGCTATCGGCGAACTCTAACGTTAACAGACACGCATCTTTTGTCGACTTTGAAGCATACTTTTGAAGTGAATACATGCGATATTTGGATGTATACTTGGGCTATTGTGCTATTAACAAATGTTTATGTATACAGAATTTCAAATGCCAGTAACAGTAAAAAAATCGTGAACAAAAAGGTAAATGTGGAAGCCATCAGGTTAAACAAGTACTATTTGCGATTGTGGGACGGTTTCTGTACTAACCATGTTGCTGATTTAGTGAAAAGTCTTCACCGCAGGGGGTCAGGCAATTTAAGTAACGTCAAAACGAAATTATTTTCAACTGTAGCAATAGGACTTCAACGTTAGACCAGAGCCGCCTTAAGCTTCGAGTTCAGGATTAATCGTAGTATCTGCAAGCCTAGGTCTATACAGATCCCAACATGACGTCTGCGCTCTTCATATGCAGCTTACAACGGAAGTACCGTATGCCAAATGGTTGCAACCGAATGTAAAACATCACCCATCGAGGTCATTTACCTGCAGAACTTTGAATTTCTGTACAGTCTGTTATGTAACGAACCTAAAGCTTACAGAAGCTGAAGTCCCTGAAGAATCATGTAGTCTTGCCCAGCAGAATACCAGAATTATGAATGAAGAATTCTTTGCCAAAAAGTTAAAGATCTGCTAGCAACAACATTAATTAATATATGCCATACTTACGGAACCATCCTTCCCAGAATATAAACTGCGTTGTCGTCATATGTGGTTCCTTATTCGTTAACGTTATGATTGTGAAATTAAACAATATGCACACTTTACAAGGGCACCAAGCTGGCACACTAATTTACGGTATATCAGCAAAGCACTAGTCCAGTATCACAAACCTCAGTGATCACTGCCATCCACTTGGTTACCACGAGGTGTTCCATTCTGCTATGTTTGAATCACTTCACTGAAGCTCCAAACTCACACCAGGAAAATTAGAGTTCGGCTTTCCAAAAATTATTGGAATTCTGTAAACTGTTTTCATCACTCAAGTTGGCCTACGGTATGAATGATCTGTGTTTTGCACAGTTATGCTTCAGCCATAATAAAAAAAAAAACACCAAAATTATGGACTTAGATTCTTTTATATTCATCAGAGACAAAGCGTTTAATCGAAGAAGCGAAGATTATCAAAAATGTAGAGCATCTGCACCGATTGAGTACCATAATTCTGGTATTTGATTACATCTTCTTAAAGAAACGCTTCGTCAGGAAACGGCAGCTTTCGATTTTTCGAGGAACACTCCTTTCGTCGCTATAAAACGTGCAACTTCTGAGAATTGGCGACTGACGCAAAATTGCACAGGAGAAAAGTTTTAAAGTAAGAAAGTGTTTCTAAAAAGTCAAAGAGTGACGAAAACCTAACTGGTAAGTATATAACACGATTGTCTAATTACAAGTGACTCAAATAGTAATGGCCAACATCACCTTTCTATTTCCCATTAAATGAATTTTTCCAATATGCACTTTTTTGTTTGTTACTGGTGCATAATCCGTAACCTACGGATTATGGGGATAAATTTCGAAAACTATGCCATTAACGGAATATAGTATACATACAACGAAAAATTTAATCACAATGGCATTGATGTAAAGAAGTACGTTACGTTTATTATTGTAGTATTAGAAATAAACGTAAGTAACATGTTGAGTTATATATGATTATATGAAATATCGGTAAGTAATACAGCAGAAAGGATGTTGTAAGACAAAACGACGCAACACGAAGGAATTATGTATCATAAATCGGTAGATACGACGCTGAATCGCTTATTCCAGAGAGCTTTACAAATCGGGCAAGTGAATAAGGCGTTGGTGCACCTTTGGCCCATATACGAGCAGTTACTCGGCTTGGCACTGACTGATAGTTGGATGTCGTCCTGAGGCTATAACGTGTCAAATTCTGTCCACTTGGCGTATTAGGTCGTCAAAATCCCGCATTGATGGGAGGGCCCTGCCATAATGCTCCAAACGCTCTCAAAAGCGGAGAGTTTCGGCGACTTTAGTAGCCAAGGCAGAGAGTGGCAATCACGAAGACCAGCAAAAGACACTAATCTTGTGCAGGTAGGCATTACCCTGCTGAAATAGAAGCGCAGTGTGCCTTGCACGAAGGGCAACAAAACGGGGCGTAGAATATCATCGACGTACAGCTGTGCTGTAAGGGTGCAGCTGATGGCAGCGAAAGGGGTCCAGCTATGAAAAGAAATGGCACCGCTGACCACGAGGAGTCGTTCTCGGACCATATGGTGGGCGACGGTCAGGTACGTACATCACCGCTGTCTGTGGCGTGTCCAGCCACGTCTTCGCTGTTAATCGAAACTCAGTTGAAAGAGGACTCGTCACTGAAGAAAATTCTACTCGAGCAATGAAATTCTCGGTCGAAGACTTGTCTGGAAACGCACTGGATAGCGGTGGAATAGCAACCTGTAATTCAAAAACTTTCATGATCTTTTCATTGGCGGAAGATTCCAGATTAGTCCTCCACGCGGATATCTGGGAGGCCTCTGCCAATAGAAACGTGACCGTGGGAGGAAATTGAATAAACCAACGAACATTCTACGAGTCTGAGGGTGGAACGTCAAGAATTTGATATGAAAGCTAGAAAGTCTAAAAAGAGAAATGTAAAGAGTCTAAATGTTGGGGGTCAGCGAAGTGAAATGGAAAGAAGATAAGGATTTCTGGCTCTATGAATACAAATATCATCAGCAGCAGAAAGTGTTGTAACAGGAATAGGAAGATTGGGCAGCGAATGAGTGTGTACAGTTCAGCGACAAGATTATTCTGATCGTAATCGACAACAAACCAACAATAGTTCATATTAAATACCGACGTCAAAGTAAACTTATAATCATAGGTGATTGTAACACTGTTTTAGAGGGAGGAGTAAGACAGTTAATGGAGAAAACAGGCTCGGTAATAGGAGTAAGCGAGGAAAAAAACAGTTCTGCAACAAATTACAGCTAGTAATAACTATTACACTGTCCAAAAATCAATAGATGGCAGTATACTTTGAAAAGGACTGGAGACACGTGAAGATTCAAACTAGATTGACATATTTCGAAACTACATATTGGATTTTAAGCTGTACCCATTATCACATATAGATTCAGAACATAATTTACTAATGATGATTAAACTGTTTAAAAGAATCGTTCGGAACAATCAGTTGGGATACTGAAGTACTGAGGAATAATGAACTATGTATAAAGTTCTCTAAGGCTGCAGATGCTACAGTTATAAGTAACATAATCGGAAATTCTGTTGAGGAATGGAATTCTCGAAAAAGGTCATCAGAGAAGTTAGAAAAATATAGGTATAAGGCAGACAACTGCGAAGAAATCTTGGCTAACAGAAGTACTTCGATCGATCGACGAAGTACGTAACTGGAAAAATACTCATGGAAAAGCAAGAATATATCAGTGTATGTCATTTAGGAAGGAAGTAAATAGGAGGTGGAAGGAAGTCAAAGCGGAATGGCTGCAGGAAATTTTTGAAGAAATATGAAAAGAAATGGCCGTCGAATGGACTAATTCAGTATATAGAAAAGTCAAACCACCCTATATGGAATTAAAAGCAAGAGCGTCAAGGTTAACGTGTGCAATGGGAATTCCGCTGTTTAACGCAGAGGGTAGAGAGGGAACAGGTGGAAAGAACACTTTGAAAGCCTTTTCGAGTGGGGTGGGGGGCGCAAGAAAAGTCGAACGACATTATACAAGATATGGGAGTCGATATGAAAGACATAGGAGATCCAGTATTAGAGTCAGAACTATCACTCTATCAGCTTTACAGCTCACACATCCAGTTTGCTGGACAGGATGCAGGAGAATGATAAATTTAAGATCTGTTAGACCATCAGTTTGGCTTTGGGAAAGGCAAAGCAAACAGAGAGGGGTCTGACGCCGCATTCGATAAAATCAAAATTTAAGAAAATCTAAGGATCTTCAAAGGAATTGTTTACCTAGAAAAAAAACGTTCGAATTTCTCAGGAAAATAGGTATAAGCCGCGAGGAAAGAGGGGTAATATACAATATTACAAATGAAGAGGTAACAGTAACAACGTAAAACCAAGGACGAAGTGCTCTGATTAAAAAAGGATGGCAGACAATGACGTAGTCTCAGCGTTACTGCTCAATTCATACATCGAATAAGCATAGACGTAACGAAAGTTCAGGAGTGCGTTAAAATTTGGGATGAAACGATCTGAATCTTAAGATCTGCTTATGATATTGCTATCCTCGGCGAAGGTGAACAAAAATTACAAGACTTATTGAATGGAATGAACAGCTCAATGAGCAAACACTATGGATTGAGAGAATTGCAGGAAGACTGGAGTAATGAGTAGCAAAAATGAAATTGGTGATGAACTTATTAAAACTGCCTGCCACGAAATAGACTAAGTGAAGGATATCTGCTACCTTGGAATCTAAATACCATGACGGACGGACGACATAAAAAAGCAGACAAACAGATAAAAACGACATTCCTCGCCAAAAGCAAACTATTATCAAATATCGGCTTTAATTTGAGGAAGAAATTTCTGAGAATATATGTCCAGATCACAGAAATGTATGTAAGTGAATCATGAACTTTGGGAAAACTACGAAAGAAGACAATCGAAACGATGGAGATGAGCTGCTATAGAAGATGGCGAACTTAGTTGCACTCATTAAGAAATGAGGATGTTCCCAGAGGGATCTGGGAGGAGAGCAACTTTTCGAAAACACAAGTAGACGCAGGGCGATAGGACGTGTGTGAAGACACCAAGGAAAAACTTCCATGGTACTTGAGGGAGGTGTAGAGAATATAAACTATAAAAGATCGTGCACGGAATACATCCAGGAAATCTATGAGTACATCTGGAGGAAGTGCTACTCACAAGAGAGACTGGAAAAAGCAATGACCCTTCAATCAGTGTTATTCTAACACACCGAAAGGAGGGCATTGAAAGTATTTAAGTCCCGTCGACCACGAGATGCAAAGAAAGTATTTGATCGGGATGATTTGCTTTTAGCGTCTGAAGGAAACCCCGGAAAATCAATCTAGATTGCCAGATGGCAGATCTAAACCTGCCTCGTCCCAAATACGAGACGAATGTGCTATCCGGTAGGCCAAGTCGGGATAGGCACTTCCGATAGCGTAATAAAGCACGTGCTGCTGATGCTTTACCTCACCAAGACAGGTTTTCCTTGAATACTTGCACTTAATGTCTGGAAACATCTGTTTTCGTCTCCAAACATACAGGTGTTGAACATAGCTCAGTTCTCTCTGAGCAGCAGCAGCAGCATCTGGCTCCAGCATAATGGTTCATCAGAACATTTGTGTTGGTTGCAGAGGACATGTCTACGTTGATAAGCCTCAGGAGTGTCAAGCAGACACTATAGCTTAGCCGTTTGTTTGCCTAATTTAAAGACCTTAAATGTTTTATTCACTTTATCCACTTAAAGAGTTGTTTATTACTCTAATTGCCAACAACGGAGCTGATAGCTCGAAGCATCTACGTATTTCACGACATGAAAATCCTGCCGATTGATTACTTCCGTAGTACCAATCATGTAATGTGCTTTTTTAAAACATAATGGACATGTTGCAAATTTATAAGAATGTAGTTTTTAAAATTTAACTTTTTTTATAATTACCTCATTCTAATAATGACCGCGCGTCGCTCATCAATGAAAAATTCATTTCCTGAGAGGCATATTAATTAGTGTTGTTTAGCTGTCATTCCTTCTATTTGCGATCCCTCTCTCGTAATTGGTGACTATTGAAGTCAACCACTCCAGCTGGTAATTATGTTATAGATTATTAATATAACAAACTTCAATTACTAATCGTTCTCAAAGGTGTAGGCTCTGAATTGGTTTTAAAGGAAGCTTAATTGATTACTAAATCTTTACTTCAATAAGCAAGGTTTCTTTCAAAGTGTGCCTTCGAGACCCTGAGACACGAATCGACTGGACTATGACATTCTTACTGTCTAAGTCGAGTACAACTCTACGATACATACGGAGGCGTGAAGGAAGACTGGCACTAACTGCGTGAAAAAAAATGAGCATTTGTCTGGGCACCGTACGTACGCAACTGATTCGAACAACGGGAGGGTCTGAAACGCTGGTCACCGATTTTGGGTAAGTTTTGGAAGGACGTGCTATAGTGAAAATAGACACAGTTGTTTCGACTTTTTGCTACACACTCCCTAGTTCTCGAAAAAAATCTACTTGTTCAAGCGTGTATGAATTCCTAAGGGACCAAACTGTTGAGGCCAGAGATCCCTAGAGACTGACTTACACACACACACACACACACACACACACACACACACACACACACACACACACACACACACACACACAGAGAGAGAGAGAGAGAGAGAGAGAGAGAGAGAGAGAGAGAGAGAGAGAGAGAGAGCGCAGTACATCGAAAGTGCGTCTAAAAACAAACATTTTTATTAATATGGGGGCCAAAGTACGATATTAACGTTTTTTGTGTTTTCGTTCTGTAGCTTGGGTACCAGCCATTCTACGCGTCCTACCATGAGAGATCGGCGTCCGAGCGGTCGAGGCATTAAACTACCAACCAGCTAGCCTGTGTTCGTTTCTTGGTCGTGGCAATTTTTTATTCGATATTTTTCAGTGTATCTGATAATATTTTGATAATCTGAATACTTTCCCGTGACTAAGTAAAATATCAGGTGTGAACATTAATCAAATAAAGAATTTATGGACAGTTATTTTCATCGTCATAAATAGTGCGAAATAATCCTTACTTATTGTGTATTCGTGAGCGTTCTCGCAAACAGAGTGACAAAAATTTCTCGCACCACGCATAACACACGAACGAAATCTCTTCGCATTGACATGTTTTTCGGTACATTATTAGTGAGAAATTTGATTCACATTACTAAAAACAAATTATCAAATATCAATTTGGGTGCGCATCCAACGTATAAAAGCATACGGACAACTGGTTACGTACCAACGCATGAATTTTGATAGCAGCCGTCCTGTCTTAATTCACTTTCTGCTGTGATGTTGGATGATTCTGAAGTCGTGCGGTGAAATTCTTTATCGATCGGAAAAAGTAAACACACAGTTGACAATGAGAAAGATTGCAATGGCGTCACTTCCACGGTGCAGGACGGATCAGCATCATCTACGAAAGTCCTATGTACGTCATGAATCACGGTGAAAACTTCCTATACATTATAATGCATACTTAATTACTACTCAGACCTCCCGATGCTTTACTTTAGAAAAAGCAAATGAAAGTACTCCGATTACCAGAATGTTATCAGATACACCGAAAATCAGTTCATGAAATAATTATTGTACTTTTTCTCAATCACACCTTTTACATTCAATTTGTTTTTTGCAAAACTAGATCTCACGCTGCTCCATTTTACACTTTATTTGCCTTCATCGCACTCTTCGTTTGGCTATGAAAATTTGGACAAAGATCCATTGCGTAATTTGACAATCAGAGGTAGAAACATTTAAATCTATCGTTCGTAACATGTTATTTTAAAAAGTAGCGTACAATGACTGGTGTAAGTTATATCATACGAGACTGACCGCAATACTGAGAGCTAAAGGAGAAATCTGCAGTACGCGAGAGCAGACATTTCCGCAGATCATTAAATTTGCTCACCCTTTCCATTAAATAGTCCCGAGAGAATTTATCTTTCTAATTGTTAAAGTAGGGCACTCCAATGTTGTTTTGAACACCACAGCACTTCACTATGCATGGTCCTGTAGGGGGTGGTATGCCGTTGCCTTCAGACGATTTAATTGACCTACAGTTTAAAGTAAACTTTAAACCACAATGCTATACGCCATTTTTCGCGTTGACAAACTGTCACAGGAGTAGAGTGGTATAAAAATACCTGGAGTGTGCTGTATGCCTCTGATTCAAAGCACTCGTCTCAATGGTCTTGAAACAAATCTACCCTTCATGTACAAATTTCCAGCAGTGAAACACTGTTATCGCTCAACGTAGTGCCTCTAGAGTCAATATTGACTCGAGGCCGTTAGAACGGGGTGGGGGGGGGGGGGAGGGGGGGAGGGAAGGGGTTGTAAAGCGGCCACTAAGACAAGTAGACAAGTTCAATTTTTTCTTATAGATTTGAATCTACGTATTATACGGTATCACACCAAATACTTTTAGAGAAAAAATACATTGGAACTACGGGCATTTTTCTGAAGGCTTACGTATCAATTTTCCGTATGTAAGAGGGCACTGTGACCAGGGACATCACAACAGGATCCCATGTTTTTCTGAGGCTGCAGCAGACCGTTTACAATCTGTCTTCTGTATTGTGCCAAATTTAACAGAACAGATTTTTGAATAATACTTAACTCAAAATTGTCAAAGATATAAAAGGTGGATGATAGCTTTGTACATAGAGTTTAGAAGTCAGTTTTATCTGTTTTATTGTGTTTTTTTCTTAAGTAACTCACTGGAGTGAACACCTTGGTCATTTTTCCGGGTCTGACGCCATGTCGGCATTAGTGGTCCACAGAACAAACTATCGAACAAATGAATACCAAGGAACTATGTAAGCCGGAGGATGTTTAAACATTGATATCGAGAAAAAAATTATTACTCTCCGTACAAGTGAGATAGCAAGTATAAATGACTAATCTATCAGACGACAAACTTTTTTACAGAAAATAACGGAACAAGCTTCCTCTGTCCGTCTGATGATTTCGATGTACAAGTCTGGCCACTACTTGACAGGAAGCAGAGCTGTTCATGACAAAAAATATACAATGGCCACTTTTCCGCTCCTGGCCACTTCACCACACTTCACCTATCGATCTTACTAAAAATGGGTAGTACGTTATATTAATTACATTAATTAGTGTGTGTGTGTGTGTGTGTGTGTGTGTGTGTGTGTGTGTGTGTGTAAATTAGTAACAATTTTAATGACTCACGAACACCAATGCTTTGAACGACATTTCTTTACTCTTCGCGTTGTATTACAATAGCCTTAATTTGATTTCATATTGCTTTCTACAAACATTTACCACATTTGAAAATGTGTATAATGCGCATTCACATATTCATGTTACTTTCGTTTGACATTTATACTAGAGTTACTCGCGTCTGCTCGTGGGTCATCATTGGAAAACAATAAAACATTCCCCCACCTCACATCTATTAGCCCCACAATGTCCACGCTACATACCACCCTGTCCACGACTTAGCTCACGGGCGAATTCACCTATGTCAATCAAAATTAAGCAGATCTTAAAATATTACTCTAAGTATTTTTGTTTGTTAGTGAGCAAGAAAATACATCACAAGCTCTTAACGTTAGTTGATTGACGCAAACAAACTGCCCCGCATGCGGCATTTGCTCGTACCAGTCTGCACAGCCTCGGTTAGCAAATTCCAGAATATTTATGTCCGTATGCTCGCACAAGCTTGCGCAACTTAAAAAGGTGCCTAAAATAGCTAAGACAGCTCGAATGCTTGTGCGAAAACATCCTATAAACGATCAAATATGCTTGCACGAGTTTATCGTGTGCACCTGCCAAGCTTGCAGAAGTGCAGCTATCTTTATTGAACAACGGAAATAGATTTAGACGCCGATTTCACTGCAACAGGGACTATTTAACAGCTAACTAAGTCTTGGCCAGAACAAAATTAAGTAAGTTCAGAAATTATCGGTGCCAACGATCAATATTTTGTGTGGAGATGTGGACAGAAATTTATGAATCACTCTCTCACGAGTTTATATTCTTGTGCCCAACGCCAGTAAACCTGTATAACAGGAGTAATATGATTTGTCGCCTGTCTACTGTTAAGCAACAAACAACTACGAATTACAAGATATCCTGTACCACATTACACTTCTCTAAGAAATAACAATTACCCGCAGTTCGGGGCTGTTGATGGAACTGGGCGGCCAGTTAAGCGACGTGTTCTGTGGCACGACTATGGTTGCTGTGTGAAAGGAAACTGCAGAAGTGTCTGTTTTCCACGCAACAGAAAACCTGGTGTCGCGCTTCCTGGTGGCCGTGAGACAAACTACGATACTATATCCAGGGTAAACGAACTCTCGGGCTGTAAATAAATACTGAAGCTTGTGCTATGGTAGGTGTTCCACATCTCACTATTTCATAATCGGTTCAAATTTTTGAAATGAGATTTATAGCGAATGTTATTGTGCTAAAGACAGCATATTTTGTTGAAGGATAATACACGTAACATTTTTATTCGTCGTGATACGATACCTTTTTTAATGGACTTTACTGTTATCTATCACAATTTGATGTCGAGGGGAACTTACGATGGATATGCTCGCGGAGGTCATATTGCATGGGGCATCTGCTGCATCTCCAAAGAGTAGTCAAGTGCGTTTTCTCTGAAGATATTATGAATACTGATGTTGTTTCTATAGTTTGTAGGTGGAATCAGACCAACCAAACTGCAGACAGTATTTAATGCGACGCCCAGAGTCAACGGTAGACATCATCTTAATTCTCATTAATAGAGGCTACAGACTGATCTGGCTTGATATTCAATTCAATGGAATAACAATGACAGCAAAACATGAATATCAATAACCTGCAACTGTTCTGAAGAATGTAGGTTTACTGCAGTTCCTACTGTGCTGCAAAGACTAAATTATAAAACAGCCTCTACCTAACCTCAGGTAGTGTGTAAGCATTCTCAGTTTTACAATTGGATTTATCTCACTCCTTCTCTAGTGGCTCCCTATACACCACAAACTGCAAGGGACCATCAGACTTGTCAATCACGGATTTTGATGAGTCTTCGCTACGTTGTAGAGGGACCCGTGCTGAGTACCTGGCTAATACATTTAAATGGCGTGTGACTAGGGCCTCCCGTCGGGGAGACCGTTCGCTGGGTGCAAGTCTTTCGATTTGATGCCACTTCGGCGACTTGGGCGTCGATGAGGATGAAATCATAACTAATAGGACAACACAACACCCAGTTCCTGAGCGGAGAAAAATCTCCGACCCAGCCGGGAACCGAACCCGGGACCTTACGATTGACATTCTGTCACGCTGACCACTCAGCTACCGGAGGCGGACAGTACCTGCCTAGCGGCTTTTCATGCGACGGCCCCTAGTTTATGAGAAAATTGAAATTGCAGCTTTATATATACGTTCTATGTCCTTAACGTTTATAGTATGTCGACCAAACGAGTGTAGCGAAGCAGCTAAGGTTCACGGCTATCGCGCTCATGATACGGATTCAAATCCACACTGGGAACTTTTTTCTTCGATTTCATCGTACAGAATATCAGTAAGTAGTATATGACATGCAAAATTATTCAAAAATATTCATTTTTACCGTAGTATTTTCATCAATAAATCATTCATTACAGCAAACTTTCTTCAGTTAATGAGTAATCTGTTTGTTGCAAAATACGTTCCAGAATCGTCTTACTCGCTATCGCTTGCCGTGCTAGAAAAGAATTGCGGATGGTAGTGGTCGCAGCCGCACGCAGAACACAAATTCGTGAAACACCACGTGCATTTAATGAAAGCACGCGGAATAGTCAGAAGCAATACTGGAAGAAATAGTTTGATTAGTTTCCAAAAGATTGTTCTCTCCTCAATCAACTTCGATGCGAACCACGAGTACTTGGTCATTCCTGTGAAAGCAGATGCACTAAACTGGTGTATTTTATGGAATGTTCCCTCTAAGCGATTTCTCTGGTAGTCTTTGGCACCTGAGGAGCATTTTGATTTTGTTTCGTGAAATTTTTTTGATTAATGAGTCAACTTGTCAATTCTTTTTAGAACAACCCGAGCACATTTCCCTGATTGTTGTAGCACACATGAGAAAACGTAAGTGAATATCTTTTCAGACGCGGTTATAGTATACCTTGCAGTGAAAGAATCAGTAATCTTGTTGAACTCGGTTTTCGCTCCTTGTTCGGCAAGACATCTATTTTAAGTTTGTTGCTACTGGCATCGGTACTGATTTCATTATCAGGCCAAAATAGGCGTCAGTACTTTCGTCTGGAATAACATATATTATGTTATGTTAACTGGGGACCTAGAAACGATGGAGATGCTCCGTCCCCGCCGCAGCCGCAGTGGTCCGCAACCACACGACGACTACCGCAGTCCACTTCACCCCTCCGCCGCCCCATACCGAACCCAGGGTTATTGTGCGGTTCGGCCCCCAGTGGACACCAGACGAGTGTAACCCCTATGTTTGCGTGGTAGAGTAATGTTGGTGTATGCGTACGTGGAGAACTTATTTGCACAGCAATCGCCGACATAGTGTAGCTGAGGCGGAATAAGGGGAACCAGCCCACATTTACCGAGGCAGATGGAAAACCACCTAAAAACCATCCACAGACTGGCCGGCTCACCGGACCTCGACACAAATCCGCCGGGCGGTTTCGTGCCGGGCCCCGGCGCTCCTTCCCGCCCGGAAAGCTGTGCGTTAGACCACACGGCCAACCGGGCGGGCATAACATATATTACTTAATGATATTCTGAACGACAAAACAGGAAAAAAAGAAAAAGCACACATGCAGGACTTGAACCGATAGCGCCAGTGTGGTAGCCCTGAATCTTAGCCACTGCGCCACGCTCGCTTGGTCGAACCACGTTTGGTGTTACAAGTACAGGAGGTACGCATAAAACTTCAGCATAGATTTTGTCGAAAACTAGAGGCCGTCACATGAAAGGCGCTAGCCACGTACTCAGGACTGATCCCTCTGCGGCACGCCGAAGACACATCAAAATCTGCGATTAACAGGTCTGATGGTCGCCTTGTCTGTATTGTTACTAAAGTCTTGCAAACGTTTTAAGTCTCTGACTTCTTCTGGATTTTTCTATAATGTTTCTTCCGCAATACAGTGATCATATCGTCCTATAGAAAGGTTTACATGCCCTCGTTGAAAACTTGTGAAGAAGAATAATTCACTAGGAATCTGAAGAAGGATCTGGAAAGCATGGGAGCATTTTCGGCAGGGCCCTCCAATCACCTCGAGATTTTGATGAGCTAACGATCCAGTTGGTCATAACTTGGCACAATATCCCTCAGGAGGACATCCAACAATTCTATCTTTGCCAAGTGCAATAACTGGTTACGTAAGAGCCAGCGCGGGACCAACGCGTTACTGACTTGCTCAATTTGTGAAGCTCTTTCTCTTGAATAAATCATCCAATTTTTCTCTTCATGTACATCACAAATGTTGATTTCCTTCGCACTGGGATAATTATTTCGTGATGCGTCGTTTTCTTTGTCTTAGAATATCGCACTTACAACAAAAAAACGAAACACTGTATCGAAATACAGTACCCTGTTAAGTTAAAGGCATTACCTGCTAAAATTATGAATTATATATATATATATATATATATATATATATATATATATATATATGTATAGGTATAGGTATTTACGAGGGGACTTCAAAGAGTGCCGGCCGGTGTGGCAGAGCGGATCTAGGCGCTTCAGTCTGGAACCGCGCGACCACTACGGTCGCAGGTTGAATCCTGCCTCGGGTATGGATGTGTGTGATGTCCTTAGGTTAGTTTGGTTTAAGTAGTTCTAAGTTCTAGGGGACTGGTTACCTCAGATGTTAAGTCCCATAGTGCTCAGAACCATTTGAACCATTTTGAACTTCAAAGAGTAAGTTACACATTATTATGGCAGACTACTTAACTTTTATTGAACGCTGCACTACACGTCAAATTGATAGGTATGAGCCTCTATTTTTCAACACAGTGACCAAGCCTCTGTAAAAAAAAAAAAAAAAAAAAAAAAAAGAGACTGTTGGGACGCTATACCAATCGTTCGGTACCTCGACGACGCAAATCCGCTCCTTGGTCACTGAGTAATTCGAGAAGCGCTGTGTGAAGGTTTTCAGCGTTGGGAAATCTGTTTCTCCCTGACTGTTCTTTTAGCTTACCGAAGAGGTGTAAATCGAGTTGCGCTAGGCCTTGCTTCCTGGGCAGCATCACATACGTCCTTGTTGCCTTGGTCAAATTGTTGGTACACAAAAGAACTGCGTCTGTAGGAAACCGGGAACACGTATTCTGTCTTCTGACAGAAGGTTTCTTTTGTTGCACGATGTCACTACAGTTGTCTCCCAACGCAGAAGTTTGAAATTTGACTCAGTGGTGCCTACAGCATTCCTCTGTGATCGTGCAAAAGAGTGACGACCCGAGACGTCACGCTCACGCTCGGCGACGCTCGTAACAGTTAGGTGTCGACACACGCGAAGAAACTGGTCAGGTGCGAGCAGACTCGCTCACTGGGTTCCGTACAAATTTAGTTATGTATACAGACGATTCATCCATTCGGGAGATCGAGGATATTAACGAGTTTTGCCTGTGATCGACATTGATACTGGCAAGATATCGGTCCCAGGGATTCCAAGACTTTCGAGAATGTTTTAATTTCAAGTCTGAAGTGAGACAAGAAATGACAAAAGAAATATTTTTTGTGTGGTGTAATTACAACTTAATAATTTCAGATCTTTTCCTTTCCTTATACTCTTAAACCTTATGTCTTGCCAGATTTTCATGTGTGCCTTTTCGAGTATCAAAATATGTGACATAATGGCCATGCGAAGACCTATGGAAGAATTGTACCAGAACAGGAGAACAATATCTGGGGAAATCAGACTCAAAAGGGCAAGGTTTGCTGGGCATGTAGTTAGAATGAGTGTGGACAGAATGACGAAGAGAGTGTGGGAAACAACAGGGAGGACAAGGGGAAAGACAGGAACCAAGTGGATTGTTGAACTTCGGAAGGACTGGTTGGAATTGGGGGATCGAGGTCGAAGGAAAGGGAAATTGGAGGAACAAATATACACCGACAAATATGCCGGAGATCAATGACAGAGAAGAATACAGGAAAAGATTAGAATTTCACCAGTGGAGCCGCCGGGAGAAACGGAAACTGAAGATATCGGAAGAAGAGCGGGAGAGAAGAAGAGAAAGAATGAAGAGGTACTGGGAGAAGAAGAGTAAAATGCAGTCCACGAAGGGGCTACCTGTGGTCCTACAGAGGCCATAACGCAAGAAGAAGAAGAAGAAGAAGAAGATAAATGGCCATATCTCTTGACTGAATTCACTTAGAAGCTTAAAAGTTTTACACAGCCAAAGTGCCATAGACCTTAGAACACAGATAGGCCAAGGCATTATGAGCACCGCCCACCGCGAGGTTGAATGCCTCCTGTTGCTGTTGCAGGCACGTGACGCAGTAAGAAGAGAATGTAAGCGGAAGAGAGACCAATGGGCAGTCAATATCGGGAAGATACGGGCCGCAAATGCGCAAATCCACTGATACAAGCGGTTTTCACAAAGGGCACATTCTTGTAGCGTTGCGGCTGGAAACGAGAATCTTTGAAACGACGAAGCTGCCGTGAGCACCTATGGAAAGCGGTTGAAGAATTGTGAAATAACGAATAGACCGTATGGTACTGGGTGACGATGTCTCATCACAAGACGCGGAGGATCCACCACAGTGTAATCCAGGATAGGCAGCGATCTGTCACAGATATGACGACAGAGTACATTGCTGGAGCAGGCACAAGTGTTTTGGAGTACACCGTTCAAAGGCGACTGTTGAACATGTAGCTCCACATCACACGATCCCTAAGTGTTCCTGTGTCGACCCAACGACATCGTCAGTTATGATTGCAGTGGGCACATCATCACCGAGTGTCCTCCATGGATCACCAGAAACTTGTCGCAAGTCTCGTTACACCAGGTCGATGGTTTCGTCCGTACAAGCCGTCATCTGAGCGAATGGCTGCACGAAACATGCACCGCGCCTCAGATCAAGGCCGGTGAGGGCAGAATTATGCTACGGAGTACATTGAGTTGGGCTTCCATGGGACGTATGGAGGTAACCGAAGGCATCACGACAGCAGTGAATCGTGCTACAGGGGTCTGAGGGCATTACAGTGAACTCACATTGATGTTTTGGCCATCAAATGTGCCTGATGGCTCTGAGCACTATGGGACTTAACTGCTGTGGTCATCAGTCCCCTAGAACTTAGAACTACTTAAACCTAAGTAACCTAAGGACATCACACACATCCATGCCCGAGGCAGGATTCGAACCTGCGACCGTATCGGTTACGCCGCTCCAGACTGTAGCGCCTAGAACCGCACGGCCACTCCGGCCGGCAAATGTGCCTGATCTCTACGGATTGGAACACGTATATGGGGTCCAGCTGCGTGCCCGTAAACTACAATCCCGTAATTTGCGGGCACTACTTGACCTGCGTGTACACATCTTGTACCACATACTTCTAGAATCCTGTAAAGGACTTGCAGAATCCATGTCAAGCAGAATCTCTGTTGTACCGCGTTTGAAAAGTGGAATAACACGTTATTAAACAGGTGGTCATAATGTTTTGGCTCATCGGTGCATATGACCTAGATTTTAACTTCACAGGCCAACTTGTTCCAAAGAAAAAGGGTCTTTACAGACGAGACCGACAGACAGACAGATAAAAAATGACAGAAAATGTTTTTTCGTGTTATATGATTACAAATTAAGAATTTTCGGATTTTTCCCTTTAATGTAAAGAATTTTCGGATTTTTTTCTCTTTAGTGTACTGTGGAACCTTGCGTCTTGCCAAATTTCATGATTCTAGCTCAACGGGAAGCACCCTATAGGTTCTGAAGAGTGCGTTTTCGAGTATCAAAATATGTGCCACAAATGACCATATCTTTTGATTGTAGTGACAAAGAATTTTAAAATTTTTACTCTGATAAGAGACCGTAGACTTCAATATATGGTATAAATTTGAACTTGACAGGTATATTAGTTCCGGAGAAAAAAAGAGTTCTGAACACTCGGACAGACAGACATAAATAGACAGACGGACACCAATGCGATCATATAAGGGTTCCGTTTCCGGAGACTCAGACACAGAAACCTAAAAAAGGCCAGAGCTTAGTACATGTGAGGCGTAAGATGCGTTAATGACGTCACATTGGCGCCAAATTTCACCACAATTCTGCTCAGCGCCATCGTGGACGTATCACGAGACTGGAAGATTGTCACATCCCTTCTTACCCCCTTGTTTTGACGCCTCTGCAATGGAGTCAGAACTTCGACGTCCAGCGTGGAAATCACGCGGTTTTCTTATGGGTGGCCGAGGAAAACATTTCAGAACACGGAAGCACAGAACGGACACGAAAATGGCGTCAACGCCACCAGACAATCACACATTTCACGGTAGAAATGACAGTTCGCAGTGCGATGAGCAAGAGGACGACGTTCTTGATAACCTTTGACACTTTGCCCCCCCCCCCCCGGACAACCTCATAGAAAGTGATCGCACCCCTTTGCAGTGGAGGACGATCGCAAATTTCTGCTCTGGTGTACAGGGTGGAATCACTACCGACCGTACAAAAACCATTCTATGAAATTTAAACGCGATCCGAAGCAATAAAGAGTTTTCGTGCTTTTTCAGCCCTCCTGTTTCTTCCCTACCGTGGCGTGACACAGGGAGAACGGGGACGGGGGGGGGGGGGGGGGGAGGACGGCGACATTGACATACACACACCATGAATAAAACGGCAGAAGGCAGAACCCCCCGCCTCCTGTTCTTGAACAACACTCTCAGTGCCATCCGCGCACCTTTGTTGGGCACTTTAAAAATGTTCGTACACAGTGACAGTCATTCACAGATTTCTAGGCGCCAAAGGAGCAGCCATCCCTTGCAACACCCATTAAGTTTTGCATGCGACTAGCAGGCGATAGTTCAGCTACATAGCAGCACTCGGCTGAGGTGAATTCTCCGTAGCCCACATGTTAGTGTGCTGAAGATTGACGATACTGCACCTCATAAATGTAGCCTCATTTCTAAAAAGAATGAATGTCAAAAATACCAACACTGTGGTGGGCTGTGCGCTACGGCAAGCCGGCCGCTATGGACGGGCAGTACTAGGTGCTTCAGTCCGGAACCGCGCGACCGCTACGGTCGCAGGTTCGAATCCTGCCTCGGTCATGGATGTGTGTGATGTCCTTGGGTTAGTTACGTTTAAGTAGTTCTAAGTCTAGAGGACTGATGGCCTCAGATGTTAAGTCCCATAGTGCTTAGAGCCATTTTTGAGCTACAGCAACAAGTCCATATGTAGTAAGACCAACACTTGTGATATGGATAATGGTATTTGTGGATAATATACCACACCGTCCACCGGCTTATCTCACTCTTTGCGACAATTGCTTGGTGCTGATACTGGGGTCACTGTCAAAAATCTTTTACCTCCATCTTCCAGTCGGTGTGCCTCCACCCTGTATATACAGCGTTGTCAGAAACAGTCTGAAAATCTTGTAAGGTGTTCCAGAGTGAGTTGCACTGAGAAATCGGTGACGCAGATGGTATGCCCAGACGCTTAGGATGAGGCATCTGAAACAGATACCACGTCACTGTAGAAGGTTATGCAGCCGTTTGGCCTCGTTTAACGTGCAGTGTCAGCGGTGCTGTCCGCTCCGTGGTGTCTCAGTTACGGACGGTTTTTCCCTGCATGTGCCTTTCTCGTCAGCACTATAAAGCCTTGAAGCGGAGGAGCTCGGACGTTGTATGTTAATACTCCGCTCTGTAGACTTCGGAATGACAGTCTGGGTGTTGCCATATCGCACTGTATGCGCTCTTTACTCTTCACGTGCTCTAGATTATGTTTGTGACTCAGTGTCTGAGGCGGACTTGATTTTTTTAACGTCTGTGTCGAGCAACAGCTATGAAAATTCATTAGTGCACCCAGGAACAGGGTACCTGTGCAATAGTATGATGACAGCCTACTGTATTAAGCCATTGTGTTGTACAGTCTGGGTGACATCAGGTGAACACAACAAACACTAACAGAAGAAGTGACAGAGACATAAAGTTTTAGAGATAGGGTCAGAAAGGTCAGAAATACAATCAAACCAACATGAACAAATTATCGAAGGTCATTGGAGGAGCGAAGCTTCCCAACTGATTAGAAAGTGTGCAGGTCGTTAACGGTTTCAGAAAGGATCATCCAACAGATGCACAGAACCCTGGGCCTATGCTACTGGTGCCAGTCTTTCACAGAATTAAAGATCTTTGGGAAACAATTTACGTCCACGCATTGCGGCTATTCTAGAGAGCGGTAATCTACTCTGTAGGAATCGACATCGATTCCGCAAACAACGATCTTGTTAAAGGCAACTTGCTCTGTTTGTCCACGAGACTTAGAAGGCAGGAGATACTACGCTCAAGACTCTACATAGGGTGTGGCTAGATACGCCTCGGTCAAGGATAAGAAGCTTCTTATTTTCCTCTTTTTCACCAAGGGTTTCTGTTGCACCTTTCGCTGTGCGGTACTGAACATTCTGCCACTTCACTTTTAGATCATTTTCAGTAGGTTTTTCTAATAGCTATTGCTTCAGTCTTCTTTGACAGGGATTATTTATGCTTTCTTCTTCCAACAAGTGACTTCATACCCTTCATTCTGTGGATCGCATTGACGATGTTTTCGTATCTTCTACTTTTTCCACGTGTCACCCTTCCCCTGTAGTACATAGTGGTGAAATGCACATTCTGAAGAACTGCACATCTTTCAACAGAGGTCTTAACTTATCTTTTATTAGGAAATAATGTATTGTGTGTGTGTGTGTGTGTGTGTGTGTGTGTGTGAAATCTTATGGGACTTAACTGCTAAGGTCATCAGTCCCTAAGCTTACACACTACTTAACCTAAATTATCCTAAGGACAAACACACACACCCATGCCCGAGGGAGGACTCGAACATCCGCCGGGACCAGCTGCACAGTCCATGAGAAATAATGTATTATTGACCTATGTCCTCGTGCACAGCGTGTATTTTGTGAACATACTTTTTCCTGAAGATGATGTTTTACTTTTTTAAATGGTTCAATTGGCTCTGAGCACTATGGGACTTAACTTCAACTTCTAAGGTCATCACTCCCCTAGAACTTAGAACTACTTAAACCTAACTAACCTAAGGACATCACACACATCCATGCCCGAGGCAGGATTCGAACCTGCGACCGTAGCGGTCGCGCGGTTCCAGACTGTAGCGCCTAGAACCGCTCGGCCACCCCAGCCGGCTACTTTTTTAAAGGGTTCATAGAAGCAAATTGTTCGAGTTCATTACTATTATTGTGGTAATGACTCTCCAAATCATCCTACTACTCCTGGTACTGGTGCGTTACCTACTCGTGCATTAAAATCTCCTCGCATTATTAGGAGGTCATTTTTGTTAGTTCTATCAATGTGCCATTAGAGTTATCTAGAAAAAATATGCAACTGATTTTGGTGCCATATGTAGAAGAGATATTGATAACAGCGGAACTAAACTAAATAACTTCTATGTGCTAAGACAGGCTTATCCAAACATCGGAATAGCGCTGTGAGTGTTTGTGACAAGGCCAGTGACTGCAGGACGTTGTGAGTGCCGTTTCAGTACAGTAAAGGCGATAAGAAAACTACTTAAGTTTGAGAATGAGTAAAAGCAGACAGTCAAAAGAGTTTGAAACAACAGCTAAACTTGATTTCATTGACATAATCAATGAATTTATTTTGTTCAAAGCTAGAAAATGGAATGCAATATTATAATTAAAACACACTTCCTGGGAAGGGATATTTTCTCAACTTTTCATTATAGCCAACACCAAATTATTCTGATTAACAATTTATGCACTATTAATCATTTATAAAGTGCAAATAAAATCTGCTCTATATTGTTCATCATACTAAAACTAATGAGAGAAGTCTTTAGACGTAAAAGTAGTTACGGACGTACTCCAAGGGAGCGTTATAGGTCCATTACTGTATGAATGTACAAATGACGTAGTAGACATGGTGGTGTTGCATATAGAGAAGTTGCAACATTAGAAAATTTTAGCGAAATTAGGAAGAACTTGAAGAGGATTGACGTTCAGTGCAAAAATTAGCAGTTGACCCTCAGTATTAACGAATATAACGTATTGCGCATACGTAGGTGGAAAGTCCCTTTTATGCTTTTTTCACACGACTGTCAAACTACCACTGGAAACAGTAGCTTCTATTAAATCTATGGGAATATTAATACGCAGTGATTTAAAGTGGGACGACCAAGTAAAACTACTCATAGGAATTGTAGTCCACCAATGAAGAAGATAGCTTAAGGACGCCTCGTACGATTGGCTCTTGAATATTACTCCTCAGTCGGGGACCTTAATCAGATAAGATTTGTCATGTTTACAAACATTTGTGCGATCACTGCCCACCTGCTCCAATAAACCATTACCTGTATATTTAATAGAATGGCCACATATGCTTGATGCCAGCATGCAGACGGCATTTGTTTTTGATATATCTGAGATGGTTGGTTGGTTGAAGGATTAAAGGGACCAAACTGCAGAGGTCATCAGTCCCTTTTTCCAAAATACTAAAAATACCCACAGAGAATAAAAAAAATTTTCAACAGAATAGGAGACAGACGACACAGAACAAAAGAAACATAGACAAGGACCAGACAAAACGAAATAAAATCACATGGAGTGTGACGGTGGTTGGCCGACCATAGGAACAAAATAAAGGGAAAAGCTAACCACCGAAAACACATTAAAAACTTACTTTAAAACCGTAGGCCAAAGGCCAGAATCAACACAAAACAATAAAATAAAACAGAAACACTCAGATTAAAGAATAAAAACTCCCTGCCCTAATAAAACGTAAAACTAAGGCAGCCATAACAGGGTCATCAGAAAAAACGGCAGGGAGCGTATCAGGCAGCGCAAATGTCTGCCTGACCACAGCTAAAAGGGGGCAGGCCAACAGAATGTGGGCCACTGTCAAAGCCGCCCCACAGCGACATACAGGAGGGTCCTCCCTGCGCAGTAAATATCTGTGTGTTAGCCAGGAGTGGCCAATGCGGAGCCGACAAAGGACGACTGAGTCCCTGCGGTTGGCTCGCATGGATGACCACCACACAGTCGTCGTCTCCTTAATGGCACGGAGGTTATTGGGTGGGATCCGATCGCGCCATTCAGCGTCCCAAAGCGCAAAAACTTTTCGGCGGAGGACTGCCCGCAAATCAGTCTCTGGGAGGCCAACATCCAGAGATGGTTTACTCGTGGCCTCTTTCGCCAGGCGGTCAACATGTTCATTGCCCGGGATACCGACATGACCGGGGGTCCACACAAAGACCACAGAGCGGCCGCAATGCGCAAGAGTATGCAGGGACTCATGGATAGCCATCACCAGACGAGAACGAGGAAAACACTGGTCGAGAGCTCGTAAACCGCTCAGGGAATCGCTACAGATAACGAAGGACTCACCTGAGCAGGAGTGGATATACTCTAGGGCTCGAAAGATGGCGACTAGCTCAGCAGTGTAAACGCTGCAGCCAGCCGCCAAGGACCATTGTTCGGAATGGTCCCCTAGAGTTAGCGCATACCCGACACGACCAGCAACCATCAAACCGTCGGTGTAAACAATTCCAGAGCCCTGATACATGGCCAGGATGGAATAAAAGCGGCGGCGGAAGGCCTCTGGAGGGACCAAGTCCTTCGAGCCCTGTGCCAAGTCGAGCCGAAGGCAAGGGCGAGGAACACACCATGGGGGTGTACGCAGAGGCACCTGGAAAGGAGGTGTAAGAGGGAAAAACTCAAGCCCGCAGAGAAGCTCCTTGATGCGTACGGTGATCGGACAACCCAACCGGGGCCGACGGTCCGGCAGATGGACGACCGACTGCGGGAACAGGACACGGTAATTTGGATGCCTGGGTATGCTAAAAACATGGGCAGCATAAGCAGCCTTTAATTGGCGTCGTAACCGCAGTGGAGGGACACCTGCCTCAACAAGGATGCTGTCCACAGGGCTGGTGCGGAAGGCACCAGTGGCAAGTCGGATCCCGCTGTGTAGTATTGGGTCCAGCACCCGCAACGCAGAGGGGGATGCTGAGCCATAAGCCAGGCTCCCATAATCCAGACGGGATTGGATTAACGCCTGGTAGAGCCGCAACAGGGTAAATCGGTCGGCACCCCAGCGGGTGTGGCTCAAGCATCTCAGAGCATTTAGATGCCGCCAACACACCTGTTTAAGCTGACGGATATGAGGCAGCCAAGTCAACCGGGCATCGAAAACCACCCCCAAAAACCTGTGTGATTCCACCACTGAAAGAAGTTCGCTGGCAAGATAAAGCCGCGGCTCCGGGTGGACAGTGCGTCGCCGGCAGAAATGCATTACACAGGTCTTGGCTGCCGAAAACTGGAACCCATGAGCTACAGCCCAAGACTGCGCCTTGCGGATAGCACCCTGTAGCTGACGTTCAACAGCTGCAATGCCAGTACAGCTGTAATAAAGGCAGAAGTCGTCAGCATACAGGGAAGCAGAGACAGAATTTCCCACGGCCGCAGCGAGCCCGTTAATGGCTATTAAGAACAGGCAGACACTTAAAGCAGAACCCTGTGGCACACCGTTCTCCTGGACGTGGGTGGAACTATATGAGGCTGCGACTTGCACGCGGAAGGTACGATACGACAGAAAATTTCTGAGAAAGATCGGCAGAGGGCCCCGAACATCCCATCCATGAAGCGTAGAAAGGATGAGATGACGCCATGTCGTATCGTACGCCTTCCGCATGTCGAAAAAGACAGCGACCAGGTGCTGACGGCGGGCAAAGGCAGTACGAATGGCTGACTCCAGGCTCACCAGATTGTCGGCGGCGGAGCGGCCTTTACGGAACCCACCCTGAGACGGAGCCAGAAGGCCCCGAGACTCCAGTACCCAAGTCAAGCGCCGGCTCACCATCCGTTCGAGAAGCTTGCAAAGAACGTTGGTGAGGCTAATGGGGCGGTAGCTGTCCACCTCCAAAGGGTTCTTGCTTGGTTTCAGAATGGGGATAACAATACTTGCCCGCCACTGCGACGGAAACTCACCCTCGACCCAAATACGGTTGTAAAGGTCGTGGAGCCGTCGCTGGCAGTCCACTGAGAGGTGTTTCAGCATCTGGCAGTGGATACTATCTGGTCCAGGAGCGGTATCAGGACAAGCGGCAAGGGCACTGCGGAATTCCCACTCACTGAATGGAACATTGTACGATTCTGGATGGTGGGTGCGAAACGAAAGGCTCCGACGTTCCATCCGCTCTTTAATGGAGCGGAAGGCCTTAGGGTAATTCGCAGAAGTGGAACTCATAGCAAAATGCTCTGCTAAGTGGTTTGCAATGACGTCGGAGTCAGTACAAACTGCTCCATTCAGTGAGAGCGCAGGGTCGCTGACAGGTGGCCGATAGCCGTAGACGCGTCGAATCTTGGCCCAGACCTGCGATGGAGTGACATGGAGGCCAATGCTGGACACGTACCGCTCCCAGCACTCCTGCTTGCTTTGGCGGATAAGGCGGCGGGCCCGCGCACGCAGCCGTTTGAAGGTGATCAGGTGTTCAATGCAGGGATGTCGCTTGTGACGCTGTAGCGCCCGCCGGCGATCTGTAATCGCTGCAGCGATCTCAGGCGACCACCAAGGCACAGTCCGCCGCCGAGGGGACCCAGAGGAGCGGGGAATGGCAGATTCAGCGGCAGTAACGATGCTGGTGGTGACCGATTGAACCACCGCATCAATGTCGTCATTAGAGAGAGGCTCAAGAGAGGCAGTGGAGGAGAACAAGTCCCAGTCAGCCTTATTCATAGCCCATCTGCTAGGGCGCCCAGAAGAGTGACGCTGTGGTAGTGACAGAAAGATCGGAAAGTGGTCACTACCACACAGGTCGTCATGCACACTCCATTGGACAGACGGTAAGAGGCTAGGGCTACAGATTGAAAGGTCAATGGCGGAGTATGTGCCATGCGCCACACTGAAGTGTGTGAAGGCACCATCATTTAAAATCGAGAGATCGAGCTGCGACAATAAATGCTCAATGATGGCGCCTCGACCTGTTGCCACTGACCCACCCCACAGAGGGTTATGGGCGTTGAAGTCGCCCAATAGCAAGAAAGGTGGCGGCAATTGGGCTATCAGCGCAGCCAGGACATGCTGCGAGACATCACCATCCGGTGGAAGGTAAAGACTGCAGACGGTAACAGCCTGTGGCGTCCACACAGCGACAGCCTCTAAAGGTGTTTGGAGAGGGACAGACTCGCTGTGCAGAGTGTGAAGGACATAGAGGCAGACGCCACCCGACACCCTTTCATATGCTGCCCGGTTCTTATAATAACCCCGATAGCCACGGAGGGCGGGGGTTCGCATTGCTGGAAACCAAGTTTCCTGAAGAGCAATGCAGAAGAAAGGGTGAAGGCTGATAAGTTGTTGGAGCTCAGCTAGATGGTGAAAAAAACCGCCGCAGTTCCACTGGAGGATGATATTGTCCATGGCTGAGAAAGGCGTGAAAGGACTGGGAAGGCAATTTACGCCGCTTGTTCACTCACTGCCACCGATTCAGTACCCGTAGGAGAGGCATCCATGGTGTCTGAGGGACCAGCGAGATCAAGGTCCTCAGCGGACGTTAGAATCTCGACTTCATCCTCAGACGCAGAGCGCGAAAGGTGCGATGGGGTTGGTGCCACCGCAAGTTCTTTGGCCTTAGAGGTCTTTCTCTTGGACTTCTTTCGCTGAACCTTGGGTTTCACCGGCTGGGAAGGCTTCACCGATTCAGTCTCCGGGACAGAGGAGGATCGTGAAGCCCTACGCCTGGCCGCTGGTGAGGACTTATGCCACTGGCGGCCGTCATCCTTCCCGCTGGTGGAACCCTGGGAAGGGAGGGTCCCAAGGGAACTCTTACGGGCGGGAGTAGCCGAAGAAGTTAGACGCTTCTCCGGCTGAGAAGCGGGGACAGACGTCCCCGACGAGTGGGAGGAGGTTGCTCCTGAGGTAGGTGGTGCAGGAGCAACCGGTTGGGTAGAGCCCCCCACAGGCAAGGGGGCAGGAGGAGTCTTACTGCTTATTGAGCTGGCTGGAAGTCTCGAAACTGATGGGGCTATCACAGTAGTTGTAGCAGCTGCATAAGAAGATGTCATTCTCACAGGATGGAGTCTGTCATATTTCCTTTTGGCCTCAGTATAGGTCAGCCGGTCCAGGGTCTTACATTCCATGATTTTGCGCTCTTTCTGAAAGACTTTGCAGTCAGGCGAGCAAGGTGAATGGTGCTCCCCGCAGTTGACGCAGATGGGAGGTGGGGCACATGGAGTATCGGGATGAGATGGGCGTCCGCAATCTCGACTTGTGAGGCTGGAAGTGCAGCGGGAAGACATATGGCAGAACTTCCAGCACTTGAAGCACCGCATCGGGGGAGGGATATAGGGCTTGACGTCACATCGGTAGACCATCACCTTGACCTTTTCCGGTAACGTATCACCCTCGAAGGCCAAGATGAAGGCACCGGTAGCAACCTGATTGTCCCTCGGACCCCGATGAACGCGCCGGACGAAATGAACACCTCTACGTTCTAAGTTGGCACGCAGCTCGTCATCAGACTGCAAAAGGAGGTCCCTATGGAAAATAACACCCTGGACCATATTTAAACTCTTATGTGGTGTAATAGTAACGTTAACATCCCCCAACTTGTCACAAGCAAGTAACCTGCATGACTGGGCGGAGGATGCCGTTTGTATCAGTACTGACCCAGAGCGCATTTTAGACAAGCCCTCCACCTCCCCAAACTTGTCCTCTAAATGCTCGATGAAGAACTGAGGCTTTGTGGAGAGAAAAGACTCCCCATCAGCTCTCGTGCAAACTAAGAATCAGGCCGAATAACTGTTACCTCCATCCTGAGACTTACGCTCTTCCCACGGCGTGGCCAGGGAGGGGAACGTTTTCGGATCGTACTTCTAAGCATTAAATTGAGCCCGAGAACGCTTAGAGACTGCTGGCGGCTGGCCGCCAGCGAGAGATGATGTACCACGCTTCATTGCGGGTCATCCTCCCTGATGCCACCTACTCCGACCAAGGGCCCTCCCCGCGGGCGCCATCCAGCTACAGCAAAGGCCACCTGGCAGGATGGTCGTTGCCTGGAGTCCCAATACCCCAGGAGGATAGGCATCTACTCCTTGGCATACGTGGGGAGTTAACGGCGCAGGCATCAGTAGAGCGATCCCTGTGTTGTCAGGGGGCTACAACCAAGAGGGTACATGGCGGCCCCACCACAACGGACTGGCTACCGTGCTGGATCTTAGGTGCAAAAATGTCCAAGGTCGCCGTCGCAGTTAAAAGAAACACTGCAGAGTGCAGCGTGGTAATCGCACCCAGGGACGTATCCTCGCCCAAGAGATCGAAAACGAGCAGGACACCATTGCAACGACGAGAAATCCGGCTAAAGGTCTAATTGCACGACGGATACAGTGCACCATGTAAGGCGCCCTTCCCCAATCGGCTCGCTCTTCGGATAAATTTAGAAAGATGGAGGTCAAACCCAAGAGGGGACCATCACATAAGGCCGAAACATGTGAGACTCCTTTTAGTCGCCTCTTACGACAGGCAGGAATACCGCGGGCCTATTCTAACCCCCGAACCCGCAGGGGGTGATATATCTGAGAGGGATGCGGTAATATCTTATCGAGTTCTCTATGGGATGACGTTAGTGACGTTTTTATAGTTCATAGTTTATCTCTGTTGGATGGTACAAAATAACGATAATAGAGAGAATGTTTTGGTGCCACGCGTTTTGGAGAGACGCAGGTCTCCTTCGGACTGCAGTACTGGTCTGTAGTTTGGAGACGGGTCGCAATGCAGTAGCAAAATCCTCGTCCTTTTTCCAGTTGTCTAACTGCTGTTTCTATCTTTTCTACTAACTTGTGTTGCAGGGTAAAGCTTCGTTTGACGTTGGCCTTACACTCTTCACACAATTGGCGGAGCTATGACATGTTCCCATTCCCACTGAGTGGTCAAAATACGGTCCTGTCACATTAACTAAGCTCACTCTGTTTCTCCATGGGTGGCAGAAAGAGGTAGATAAAGCGCTTTCCGACTTCTGCTCAGTTCCAATTTAAATTGGAATGATATCATGCACAAAGCTACAGGGAGGTTGGATCAAAGACTGAGGAACAATTACAAGGCACAGGAGCAGCCCAAAAAACCACGCTGGCGTTTTGCTATAGCAGTTAGGTTCTAAAAAAAGGTGACTCGTTTCGAGATATGAGCATATCACGAATGTGATTCACCAGTTCTGTTATCATTAAAAGACATCTTCATAGAATCCAAGGCAAGTATGTGGTTAAATGGATAGACTTGATTCCAGATCACAGACAGTATTTCTACAAAAGCATAACGTTATCAGCGATTCTTGCATGTGCCTGTAGAACCAATATCACATTTTATGGAGAGTCACAGTAACATATTCATTGTGATTGTGTTTTAAATAGCACAGCCCTCACACGAAATGTATGTTACCGGCAGTAGAATCCTTCTGCGGTCAGCTTCAAATGTTGGTTCTCACTAGTGTTCCTCAAAAAGAACATCGTCTTCCCCACAGAGATTCCCATTTGTCCTACTTGGTGAGTGTAGTCCGACTGCTGGAAGAAAATTACTCGCCATGCAAAGTGACTCTTATGATCAATTTAATTAATAAGCCTATCAAATTGATATCAATGATGTACCACCTGGCGAGTGGAAACGTGGGCAGGGTACAGTAGATATGATTCTTGACTTGCAGTGGTAAACAGGCGTTTTTATCCTTGCGGTGATATCTTCTTGCTATATTTCAATCTCTCACCTACACAGGGAGAGACGATCATCGTAATAAAATCAAAAGCATTACTGAATTTATAAAGTGATACGTAGTATAAACCTGATGCTTACAACTTCTCTTTGCTGTTACCCTAAGAGACTTCGTATGTGGCGAGGCATTTGTTTACTTTAAGGGTGTTCGAAAGTGAGGATGCCTCCTGTGATAGAGGTAGATCTTAGCATGAGCCATGATGCATGACATAACAGATCAAAAAAGATATTTTCCTACCTGATGAGAAAATATTTATAGAAAATGTAGCCTATTCCGTATTGTTACAGGATTTTCACAACCAGTAACGATACTTCACTGATGTGAAAACGACTCTATGCCTCGATTTCTGCCGGCCGGAGTGGCCCGTGCGGTTCTAGGCGCTACAGTCTGGAACCGTGAGACCGCTGCTGTCGCAGGTTCGAATCCTGCCTCGGGCATGGATGTGTTTGATGTCCTTAGGTTAGTTAGGTTTAAGTAGTTCTAAGTTCTAGGGGACTGATGACCACAGCAGTTAAGTCCCATAGTGCTAGAGCCATTGAACCTCGATTTCTTCTGTCTCGAAACTAACTCTTACAAAAGTGAGAGATCTACATTTCACGTGAGAAATTCGAGGTGCATGGTCAACAACATCGCTGCCTCAGATTGAGTACAGTAGATTTTTTTTAAACTGGTGGGTCTATGTCACAATGAAATTGTTTAGAACTACTGTATACGTCCAAGCTGCGGCTGGCTTCAATGGTGGTCACGAGGCATCAGCGACTGGAAGTTGCGGATTAGCTCAGCCTGCGATGGGCACAAGGAATGTTCCAAGCTGTCTGATCTTGCCCACGGCTGGGGAAGTGACCAATGTGCCAGGTGAGCGCGACAGAAGTAGGCATGTGTGTTGTGTGAGAGAAGACTCAACATGGTCGTGTGTTTGCACTGGACGTATTGATAACATCCGAATTCCTTCCACTCAAATCATTCCCGGTTGCCCTCCATGGCTGGGGCTGGTACACTCTGGCATACACACACGTCCAAGACAGCAGCTGCGCCGCGGTGGTAGTTTTCACTGACCTCTGAACGTCGTATGAGGGGTTTGGCGCGATGCATGTGGAAAACTGGGGTGTGCAGGTGTTTTCAGCTATCTGCGACATCTATTCATGACAACTACTGCTATGGACTGGATAGTGGTTTAAGTGTGTCGTGTTTAGTGTTTCTCAATACGTCACAGTGAACTCTGTCTTGCAGTGGTATTTGCTGTTGTCTCTATCCTATCATGCAGTAAGTCTTCCTCCTTCTGAATGTAGCGAAGGGAAGCAATTCAGGAATTCTATAGTGCTTAAAAAATAAAAAATTAAAAAAAAGCAATCTATACTCAAATTCCCGACTGATTACCATCTTTAACATCTAGCCATGGCAAGTTGTTACTATGGATTGGATAGCCGTTTATGTGTTTAGTGCTTCTCAATACATTGCAGTGGACCCTGTCTTGCATAAGTATTTGTTGTTGCTACGATCCTGTCATGCGGTAGACCCTTTCCTCCCTCGTTCTTTGTCCTGGTGTAGCTTAGAGAACCAGTCAGGAATTCTATAGTACTTTTTTTTTTTTAAAAAAAAAAAAAAAAGAGTATACACTTAACTGACATGTAGTGGTCGGAACTCTGTAACTGTGACAGAATAAAATCACGTCGCAATTTGAAAATCCAACTATCGTTTCATACGTCACTGGTTCCAGTTTTGACATCAAATAATAATAGGTCTGTATTATTTAATGATATTTCTCGTTATAAAACATAACACTGTTGTTTAGCCATGCAGTGTCAGAGTTTTTTTATTTTGAATAGTTGAAAATTGTGTAAAGCAAATTGTTTAAATGATTTATTAACGATTTAATTAATATTTCCAATCTCACGTCTTCTGAAGCAACATTTGTTACATCTCCAAGATGTGATATTCCACACCAGATTTAATAACGCCTGAAGCAGATCGTGAATTGCAACACAAGAAAGTGTGCAAGGAAGGCTGGGACAGCTTAGAACCCATGGCAGAATGAAATAACGCATGCTAGTTTCTATGTCATCTTCAAAGCAAACCACAGCTCTACCTCATCTGCCTTACATGCCCTACATCACCATTATGTGACCGGAAATTAATTATTTGTTAACTTCAGCAGTATTTCTGGGTCAATTGCTAGTCAGGCATTTGTTTTGGATGACAGGCATCTCTCGCTTGTGCTGGTATCCAACAGGTTGTTGTTGTTTCATGCATAGCATACAGACCACTTCAGATGGCAGGGGATGGCGCGGAGGGAGGGGGGGGGGGGCACAAGAGTTTCTCAGGCATCAGTATCCAAGGGTTGCCGCCACCCGACGCTTTTGATCAGGAATTAGTCTGGTACTCCACTTAGCTATGGAGACACTGACAGCCGACAGTGTTGCAGGGAGCTCTTTGGCGCATGGTGTAGCTGCTGATGGGCACGTCACTTTGCGGGGCCCCCAGTCCATTCTGACTCCGGGCAGCCTGTGTGTGTGGCGAGACGTACCAAAGTTTTTGAGATATGTTTAAGCGGTCTGTGACAGTGTAAATACATGTTTCCTTACACGATGACAATAAAAAAGCGCTGCAATTATTTCAATATCCCACACACTGCAATCTATTTCCTGCCAAATTCTTTACATAACTAAATAACTATATTGTCGAAATTGTTACACAAAATTCCATACACTGCAATCTATTTCCCGCCAAATTCTCTACATAAGTAAATAAACTATTTTCAATGCCCAGACTCGTATCCCATAAACTGTTTAAATAAACAATATTACACACATTTTCTAAATCTTTTAAACAATATTCCATACACTGCAATCCATTTCCCACCAAATTCTGTAACCAAGTAAATAACTACATAAACTATTTTCACACAGAGTCTTGTGTCCCATAAATTGTTTAAATAAACAATATTCCAAACGCTGCAATCGATTTCCTTCCAAATGGCAAATCAACTGAGTCTTTTTCCCGCCAGTTTCCGGGTGGGGGAGGATAGGAAGTAGGCCGAGATGTTTCCCAGAGTCGGTTAATTCACTGATCGAATTAACTAATTGGTGAATAAAATTGATATTAAAACTGTGCATCAGCGAGGGAAGTTCCCAGAGGGATGGTGGAGAAGGAGGGAGAGGGGGAGGGGAGGAGGAAGAGGGAAGGGGGTTGGTGGGGGAACAATAGGTTAAGGACTTGTCAATCAAAAGGAAGGATTATCCCCAGAGGGTCATAATCCTCTTAGCAGAACAGTAGGTTATGTACCTGTCAATTAAAAGAGAACAACAGGTTTGCCCCTGAATGTATGCTTACACCTGAATGTAGGCAACACGATCTAAAAATTGTCCTCGTGCTGTTTTTCCATACTACTGATATGATTACGAAGTGGGGGAGGATTGTCTGTTTGCACTGAAAGAACAGATTCTGGTGTTGTACGACTGTTTTTAGCTGGTGACGACACGGTTATAACATTATCAAATTAAGTTATCATTTCAAGTCCTTGTCCATTTGGCAAGTTTGTCGCAATTGGGAACGAGCCAAAGACCGTGTATGAGACGACGAATACTGCAGACTGATGGAAGAAATTGAAAAGATACAAGCAAGAGCAATATTATTCTCTTGCGGATGTCTGGAAAACGCGAATTCGTCGTGTCACGATTTATGCGATTGCAGTCGCAGACGCCACTAGAGAGGTGTTATGCATCTCGACGTTGTTGAGTATTATAACTCTGAGAAAGTACGTCCACAGGCAAATCGACTGACATACTGCAGTATCCAACTTACATGTCACAGAAATACTATGAAAGTAAAATTAGGGAGATTCGATTCCATGCGTCGCTCTTCGCGCGCACCATTCGCGAATGAAAGAGGAAATGGAGGAAAGTGACACTGGTAGACGAAGTACACTCTTCCACTCACCGTAAAGTGACTTACGGAATAGAAATGCATATGTAGATGGATGATGTATTAACAGAATTTCCAACGGCGGTGCCATGAAACCATAAATACCCATATTTTATTAGCCTCTCATGGTAAATACACGATGCGAGCACAAGCAGATGACTTGACTTACCTTGTCTTGGCAGGTGGATTACCTTGCTGACTAGTGTATACGTGTGGCACGCACTTCTCCATTGCTGCGTTTAGTTCTTTGTTATTTGTTCTTTTTGTTTCACTTACTCTGACAAACAATGTACACTCGTAGTGGTCATCAAAATAATTGAGCTCATTTGACGTTGTAGAGCTCAGCTTAGAGCCATATTCTCAAAAGGAAGTCTCGTTTTAAATCTATAAACGTACTTGTTTTCTGAGTATTTAGTCACGCATTTGGCTGTAAATATCATGAATGTCTTATCTGTCTGAAAACTCGAAAAAAATGTGATTAGAAGAGAGCTTTAGAAATATGTTTCAGTTTACGTGAAACAATGATTTAAGATTCGTCAGCAGGACGATCGTTTAACTGTTTCGATACATGTTTATAATATGAGAAATAAAAGCAAATCTCTCATGGAGCTCGAAAAATTCTCGACAGCGTTTCTAATAAATGCCTCAAAAGAGTGTTGATCAGAAGGGCACATTTATTATGGCACAGTTGTAAAACTGAAGGAGAACGAGAGCACGCGCTGACTCTTTGCCCAGTGGGACAAAAGGTGCAGGTGCAAACACAGGTTTGTCCTTCTGCTATCAGTGGAAAGTATGCATGCAAGCTGGCAAGCCTGGGATACAATGCAGTACAGTACATAAAACAATATATCGTCATTTCATTGTCACCTGATGAACCCAGAAACAAGAGAGGTGTGAAGATCACGTTTAGGATAGCGGTCTGCCTAGATTAGGTTTGTTAGATGCTGATGCGACAATACGCTTATATTCACAGTGGCCATCTGATGTAAAAGCTGTAAGGGGTCTGTACTAGCACCATTATACCAAATGAGAATTTGCTGTGGAAACTAGTAGCAAATTTTTCAAACATGCAACAAAATCCGCGTCAAACCTACGGATGTATAAAATGCTGGGAGTCATACGATACTGATTTATTTTAACTTAATTCAGTAATTTTTACATACACTGTTCACTAAATAGTAAATCTGTTGACAACCCCAATCTTGGTTTGAACACTGCAGTGCTTTCCTACGCATTGTGCTGGTGAAGGTGGTATGGCCTTGATTTGTTGCGACCTTAGAACTGATTTAACCAGCCAGTTATGGGAGATTCTGTGGCTATACATGGACTCCGAACCAGGAAGTAGTTTTAACAAAAGAAGCGAGAAGTGACCCAAAACATCATTGGGCATCCTGGACATCGAGATCTGGCAAACTTCATTCTTTCTTTTTTTATTTCTTCCCTCTGAATTTTAATTTCCTTTTTGTATTTCTTCTCGGTTTCTCTTACCTCTTTCCCACAGCACAGATTGAATAACTTCTGTGAAAGGCTACAACCCTGTCTAGCTCCCTTCTCAACTACCGATTTCTTTTCGTTACTTTGGAGTTGTGGTGACACTACTAGTTTCACTTACGTTGCTCATTCCTAATCGCTAATGACCTTGATTCTACCGTGAGGCACTGGATGGAAACAATACCAATCACTTGTAGCAGTTACTTGGTATGTCATTCGGTATCACTTATCCTACAGTAATGCGATATGCACAAGATACTACACTTCTGAAATTTGTATTGAATAACAAGGAAGGGGGATCGGGTTGGAAGAAATAGGTCACTATGTCCAATAATCGGCACTCCAGTCACGAGATGGCTGGATGTGGGGAGGAGTGCCATAGGAAGCAGACATTATTTTTGGTAATACTACCTACTGTTACACACACTCACACATTACCAGCATACACAGCACCCACCATGAAAGAGAAATCATGCAAAACGAAACGCAGTAACGAATCACAGTAACAAAGCAAAGCTTTGCATTCTGGCCGTAATAGGCAAATCGGGCCAGACCGACCGCCATATCGTCATTGGATGCAGTATGGAGGAGTGTGATGTCAGCACACCTTTCTCCCGGTCGATTTCGACTCTCTAGACCTTGGAGTCGTTACCTCTCATTCAACTAACTCGACAGTTGGCGTCACGAGACTGAGTGCTCCCCGTGCCAGTGCTCACATCAAGGAAAAATTCCTGGCAGTACCGGGAATCGAACCACGGTTGTCTGCATAGCAGCCAGACGCACTGATCACTGAGTATACTGTTACACTAAGAATCAGCCATGACAATGTAAACATTTATGATGATTAACAATGTAAGGGTGGGGCAAATAAAAATAGCCCAGAGAACAGACTTCCAGGATACAAAGAAACACAGCAGACGAAAGGAAATACAGTACAAACCTGACTATAGCAGGTACTGAAAGTGTCCACCGCTCATCTCTTGGCACTTTTGAGCCCTGTTCAGCAAGTTGCTGAAGGCAGATCGAAACTGGACAGCCATAATTTCTGAAATCTCAACCAAAATGTTTTGCTGTAGTTTTTGTAAACTATGAGGGTTGTTGTGATACACTTTATCACACACTGACAGATCAGATGACCTGGGTGGCCAGCTAGGGCCGCAACAGGACTGACCTCTGCTAACAACTCTGTCAGGCGTGAAGATTGTGTAAATGTGCTCCAAGGTAAGGCCAGCTGTGTGAGGATTGTCTCCATCCTGTTGGATGTAACTGTAGGTCTTTTTCTCTTCCGTTAATGATGCCACAAATTCACGTCAAATAGTGCCCACTCGTCCAGGTCACATTTATTTTCCCCACCCTGTACTTGACTGTAGCTGTTTCCTGATAACTGTTGTAATAAATCAGGAGTTAAACAGAATGATCGACAGAAAAAGTAAGTTTTGAACACTAAATGGTCCGAACGCAGCAAATTTAGATGGTGTATTTATTTATTATTCATTCATGTCAAAGCATCAAATTTCAGCATACAAGATACATGCATAATAAAATTTATAAATGAACTGTTAATTTTGAAACAGTTGAATTTACATTACCAGAATGTTCAACAAAAGAAATAAAGATAATTCTACAGTCCAAGCAACTTTAACCCACTATTTGGCAATCATAACAGCTTCAGTTATAGAAATGGAATAGGATGTAGATGAAGATGAAATGGGAGATATGATACTGCGTTAAGAATCTGATAGAGCACTGAAAGACCTAAGTCGAAACAAGGCCCCCGGAGTAGACAACAGTCCATTAGAACTACTGACAGCCTTGGGAGAGCCAGTCCTGACAGAACTCTACCATCTGGTGAGCAAAATGTATGAGACAGGCGAAATACTCTCGAACTTCAAGAAGACTATAATAATTCCAATCCCAAAGAAAGCAGGTGTTGACAGATGTGAAAATTACTGAACTATCAGTTTAATAAGTCACGGCTGCAAAATATTAACGCGAATTCTTTACAGACGAATGGAAAAACTGGTAGAAGCCGACCTCGGGGAAGATCAGTTTGGATTCTGCAGAAATATCGGAACACGTGAGGCAATACTGACCCTACGACTTATCTTAGAAGAAAGATTAAGAAAAGGCAAACGTACGTTTCTAGCATTTGTAGACTTGGAGAAAGCTTTTGTCAATGTTGCCTGGAATACTCTCCTTCAAATTCTGAAGGTGGCAGGGGTAAAATACAGGGAGCGAAAGGCTATTTACAATTTGTACAGAAACCAGTTGGTAGTTATAAGGATCGAGGGGCATGAAAGGGAAGCAGTGGTTGGGAAGGGAGTGAGACAGGGTTGTAGTCTGTCCCCGATGTTATCCAATCTGTATATTGAGCAAGCAGTAAAGGAAACATAAGAAAAATTCGGAGTAGGAATTAAAATCCATAGAGAAGAAATAAAAACTTTGAGATCGCCGATGACATTGTAATTCTGTCAGAGACAACAAAGGACTTGGAAGAGCAGTTGAACGGAATGGACAGTGTCTTGAAAGGAGGATATAAGATGAACATCAACAAAAGCAAAACGAGGATAGTGGAATGTAGTCGACTTAAGTCGGGTGATGCTGAGGGAATTAGATTAGGAAATGAGACACTTAAAGTAGTAAAGGAGTTTTGCTATTTGGGGAGCAAAATAACTGATGATGGTCGAAGTAACGAGGATATAAAATGTAGACTGGCAATGGCAAGGAAATCTTTTGTGAAGAAGAGAAATTTGTTAACATCGAGTATAGATGTGTCAGGAAGTCGTTTCTGAAAGTATTTGTATGGAGTGTAGCCATGTATGGAAGTGAAACATGGACGATAAATAGTTTGGACAAGAGGAGAATAGAAGCTTTCGAATTGTGGTGCTAAAGAAAAATGCTGAAGATTAGATGGGTAGATCACATAACTAATGAGGAGGTATTGAATAGAATTGGGGAGATGAGGAGCTTGTGGCACAACTTGCTACAAGAAGGGATCGGTTAGTAGGACATGTTCTGAGACATCGAGGGATCACCAATTTAGTATTGGAGGGCAGCGTGGAGGGTAAAAATCGTAGAGGGAGACCAAGAGATGAATACACTATACAGATACAGAAGGATGTAGGTTGCAGTAAGTACTGGGAGATGAAGAAGCTTGCACAGGATAGAGTAGCATGGAGAGCTGCATCAAACCAGTCTCAGGACTGAAGACCACAACAACAACAGCTTCAGATCGGTTAAAAATACCTCAACTGTAATTAGCTTTCCCACAGTGATTATACTGATTATTTATTAATGTGAACAGTTACCTGTTGTAAAACCCAATTTCACATCATGCAGACATTAACAGGAAGCTGCTTTTGGATGTGTTTAATCAACATCATGGACCTGACTCTGAATATTGCAGTTTACTTTGCACCAGCATTAGTATGTAGAATTCTCAAATGCGAACACATTTTAGAACATATGACAGAAAAACAGTATTCATTCATTGGTTGAACAAAAACAACACTTATCAGCATCTGCATTACGTAAATAATGGTTGATATCGTCACTGGCCTTGCCGCAGTGGTAACACTGGTTCCCACCAGATCTGCAAAGTCAAGCTGTGTCATGTTTGGATAGCACTTGGATTGGTGACTGTCCAGGTCTGCAAACACTGTTGGCAGGTGGGGTGCGCTCAGCCCTTGTGAGGACACTTGAGAAGCTATTTGAATGCTAAGTAGCCATTCCGATCACGAACGTTGTCAACAGCCGAGAGAGTGGTGTGTTGACCACATGCCCCACCGTATCTGCATCCAGTGACACCTGTCAGCTGAGGATGACACGGCGGTCGATCTGTGCCATTTGGCCTTCCGAGGACTGTTTGGATGCAGTTTAGTTTATTGATAACATACATGCAACAGAAAATTAGGTTTTACAAACCAAAAGTACTTCACTGCATGTAGTAACACTGCATGAACCTATGAAAAATACCCAAGTCTAGTTATCTAGTTCTCTAGCAGTCTCAGGTCTTCTACAGTCATCGCTACTCAAATCACCAGCCAACTGCAGCATCTCCAACGTGTAATATCGTCCAGCGGTTGTCATTACAGATAAGCCATTCGTTCCCATGTGCTTCCCCATAAACTTACCAAACCAAACTGTGGAGTCCATTTCAGCACTGCTAAAGTTTGGTATTAAAAATTATTGTAAGACAACTTGGCTACCATCATACACAGCGATGGCGTAATCCCGCAACACTTTTCGCGGTACCAAAGTAGCGTTTTCACACGACCACATACCAGAGGATTCCTCCAAGAAATGTCTCCATGACTGCTTATCATTAACATTTAGAAAGAACTCATTCTAGAACAGGCGACCCAGGGTGACGCTTCTTGCCTTTGGAGATTCCCCTGATTAAAAAAAAAAATTATTGAGTGTCATGTAATATTTAGTCCAATGTACTATCTTGTACAGAAAGCTTTTATTAACCTGACACGTTCCACATCATTACGAAGTGTCGTATTCATGATCTATGGAACGAAGACTAATCTAACCTAATCTTACTCTGCATACGATACATACCACCTAAAAGTGCTGCTCTTTCTGTAAAATACATCTAGCCGTTTTTCCAATAGTATTTGTTTGCTTCCACTACACATAATGCTGCCTAAAAAAAATCCTCACACAGTTAATAAACACCAATTTTGCTTAATGATCAGTATGAAATAACATTCATTTCACTATTAACCCACAGAAAGGAGACCAGCGATCAACCAATCACAGAAATCGCGTACAGATGGCAGAAGCTCACAAAATCTCTCGCCTGGGGTGCTTCCTAACTCAGTTAACGTGGCTGTTCCTAGATTTTGCGAGCGTACTTGAGTCTGCGTTAGCATATGGTATGTTTCTTGTCACAAAGTAACTCGCCGTTATTGTATGTTGAAAAGGAAAAATTGATTTGCGATGTTACTGAGGTGGTGATGAGTCTCTCATTACAGTCTTTTATAACTGCAGTTAGCTTTCTCTACGAGTTGTAGATAACTTCTCCCTCCCTACTTTCAGAATTTTAAAGGGTATATTCCAACATATGAGTAAATTGTCAAAATCTTTTTCTGACTCTATAAATGCTATAAAAGTAAGTTTGCCTTTCCTCAGTCTCTCTTCTAAAAATAAGTTGCAAGCTCAATAACCCCTCACGTGTCCCTACATTTCTCCAGTCCCCATACTGATCTTCGCTGAGGTCGTCTTCTACCAATTTTCCCATTCTTATGTAATTATAGTATTGTTGACAACGTCATCAACAGTTGCATTTTAAGTGTAAACTTTATGTTGTTCTTTTGAAGTAACAATAATCGATGCTAACCTTAGGAGAAGTTAATTCAAAGCGTATACAATAAAAAATAATGTCTTTAGAAACAAATAAATAATTGTTTTTGATAGCATTAACTTCGCTATAAGGTCAGAGCACACATGTCATTGTGAATAAACGGAAAATATATTTTAAACCAGTCTTACTGCCGCATTTCTAACATTGTGATTGATATACACTGAAGCGCCAAAGAAACTGATACAGGCTTGCGTATTCAAATACAGAGATATGTAAACAAGCAGAAAAAGACGCTGCGGTCGGCAACGCCTATATAAAACCAGTATCTGGCGCAGCTGTTATATCGGTTACTGCTGCTACAATGGCAGGTTATCAAGATTTAAGTGAGTCTGAACGTGGTGTTATAGTCGGTGCACGTACGATCATTTCACGAGTGTACACTGAACATCAGGAATCCAGTAAAACATCAAATCTCCGACATCGCTGCAGCCGGAAAAAGATCCTGCAAGAACGGGACCAATGACGACGTAAGAGAATCGTTCAACGTAACAGAAGAGCAACCCTTCCGCGAATTGCTGCAGATTTCAGTGGTGGGCCTTCAACATGTGTGAGCGTGCTAGTCATTCAACGAAACATCATCTATATGGGCTTTCGAAGCCGAAGGCCCACTCGTGTACCCTTGATGACTGCACGACACAAAGCTTAACGCCTCGCCAGGACCCGTCACACCGACATTGGACTGTTGACGACTGGAAGCATGTTGCCTGGTCGGACGAGTCTCGTTTCAAATTGTATCGAGCTGATGGACGTGTACGGGTACGGAGACAACCTCATGAATCCATGTACCCTGCATGTCAGCAGTTCACTGTTCAAGCTGGTAGAGGCTCTGTAATGGTGTGGGGCGTGTGCAGTTGGAGTGGTGTGGGACCTCTGACACGTCTAGGTACGACTCTGACAGGTGACACGTGCGTAAGCATCCTGTCCATTCACGTCCGTTGTGCATTCCAACGGACCTGGACAATTCCAGCAAGACAATGCGACACCCCACACGTCCAGAATTGCTACAGAGTGGCTCCAGGAACACACTTCTGAGTTTAAACACTTCCGCTGACCACCAAACTCCCCAGACATGAACATTACTGAGCATATTTGGGATGCCTTGCAACGTGCTGTTTAGAAGAGATCTCCACCCTCTCGTACAGCACTACTACAGACATTACTCGAGTCTATGCCACGTCGTGTTGCGGCACTTCTGCGTGCTCCTAGGGGCCCTACACGATATTAAGCAAGTGCACCATTTTCTTTGGCTCTTGAGTGTACTTGCTTCAGTGTGCAGCATGCTTTATTTCCATTGATAAACTTTATGACAGTCTCCAGAGATTGATGCGAGAGAAATTGTCAGCCCTAGAAGATACTGCACTACTTGTTTTAAACATTACTAATTTCTTGACCTGTACACTATAAAACCACAATACAATGTCAGCTGTAGATTACTTTAAGATTATTGGTGACCATATGCATCCCTTTATGCTTTATGTTTTGCCCGACGGCGATAGCAGCTTATAGGAGGATTGCAATCCATATCATGGTTTGAGGATCTTGATAATGAGCTCACGTTGATGTCTCGTCCGCCAAATTCTCCTGATCTGAATACGCTGGAACACATTTGGGATGCTATCAGGCGTCAGCTTCGCGCCCAGAAACCGACGGCCCCTAATTTAGGAGAACTGCATCACCCGTGCGTAAACATAAATCCGGAAATTTACCAAGGATTTGTCGAATCCATGCCACGCAGACTCGCTGTTGTATTGCGCTGTAAAAGTGGGCCAACACGCTACAAAGCAAGTGGTGGTCACGCTGTAGCCCATCAGTATACGCCCGGGTCAGAAGTGATTTTCGGGAGCAGAAATCAATACCGAGATCGTAGTGACTCAGGCACGAATTGAGGAGTTGGAAAATACTGAAATGCTTTCTGAAAAATATGCACTTGAGAGAATACATAGTTTTAATTGCTCTTGTTAATGCAGAGGAGAAATATAATAGAATGCACTACAACTGGCATAACAGTTCTCCAGAAAGACAAAGAAAGGAAGTCATACAAATCTTTGGGTTTTTCGATTTTGTCTTATCTCTGCAGTGATTTGGGCACTGTAATAAAACTTTGCAGAAAACTTGTTGCCGGATCCAGACCCTTGTACTATGCTGAATGTGATCTTGCTGAACTATCCAGCCAGTTTGGGAAGCCAGTGTGACAGTCGAGAATGGGAAATTTACTGCAACATGTTAACGTGAAGCTCATGACAGTAGCGGAACCGATAATAAGAATTCTAACACATGAGAGTGTGTATGAATTCAGGAATGATCCCAGCGGGCGAGATATAGAGTGTGAAGTACCTCCTTTAGCTGTCGTACATTTAACTTTAACCTATCCATTTCCCTTTTCAAATTTTCTAACCTAACCACCCGATTAAGGGGTCAGGCATTCAGGCATTCTACGCTCCGATCCGTAGAATGCTAGTTTTGTTGCTCCTGATACCGACGTCCTGAGTAGTCCCCGCCCGGAGATCCGAATTTGGGGGGGGGGGGGGGGAAGACTATTTTACCTTGAAATATTTTACTCAAGTGGATGCCATCATCGTTGATCGATATAGTGGAGCTGCATGCCATCGGGAAAAATTACGACTGTAGTTTCCCCTTGCTTTCAGCCGTTCGCAGTACCAGCACAGCGAAGTCGTTTTGATTAATGTTACAAGGTCATATCAGTCAATAATCCAGACTGTTGCCCCTGCAACTAAGGAAAAGGTTGCTGCCCCTCTTCAGGAACCACACGTTTGTCTGACCTCTCAACAGATACCCCTCCGCATGTACGATATAGCTATCTGTATCGCTGAGGCGCGCAAGCCTCTCCACCAGCAGCAAGGTCCATGGTTCGTGGGGGTGGGGGTGGGGGTGGGGGCGGGGGGTTGGGGTGTGAAGTCTAGTACAGCGTGAATTGTCAGCCTGTATTAGTCGACCACCATATTATTGCACATAAGACTGATGACCTCAGTAGTTTGGTCCCATAGTAACCACCGCACATAAGAGTAAGGGCTCTTTGGTCTGCTTATCTTGCTTTTTTATTGCGATATTTCACGAGGACAAGCTGAAACCCTTGGCAGTATACGCGCAACTGTCTTAAACCTATTCACAATGCGAGGCGTTTTCCTTAGTTTTGTTTCTTGCAACGTCATTTGCGTTTCCTACAACGGCCACGGGAGACCATATGCAATAATATCGTGGACATACAGTACCTTAAGTACATTTTCTGCACCACATTGGTCCAGATTATGTTTAAATTTTTACAGTATTGCTATCCACAGACCAAAGTTACATATTTGTTTTGCAGTAGGAATTCAACGGATTAAATCTGCATCACAGTAATGGGGAACAGAAAGAACACAAACACATGTACACAGTGTAATCATTTTAGTTCAGATTCTACTGCTTTGTTATAGTTTTCCTTCTGCTTATTGTGTTCATTTGTTATGGTGTTAACAAAACGTGGGTACAAAATCCACAGCACTTATGGAGGGAACCTATCTGTACTTGACATGTAAGGACGTTCAAAATTTGCAGGACGCGTTATGGACAAACCTATTCTGACCTGAGACAACGTGACCATTGTGACAATGTATGTTGACAACATGAGACTACTCTGATCATCCGGGGGATTAGTCGCATATTTTTACTCCGTGTTCAACAAAGTTAGTAAGAAGTTTTGAACTGTTTCTCAAAGCAATTAATTTTAGTTTTTGTCACTTCGATTTCTTTTATTATGTGCGTGACATTACTCCGAGTAGCAGCACTTGTTCTGATTGTTTGTATTACGTTACTGGATAAACAGAACGAAGGGCCAACAGCGCGCGCGCGCTCCGCGCGACACATGGTCGACAGAGCAGTTCGTACATCACACGTACGTGGCCAAATCGCGGCCTTGTGTCACTGATCGCTATAGCGTCCCCAGTGCTATATTACGAAAAGACTTAAAAAACAGTATTTATAAAGACACATTTAAAAACTGAATAATATATTTTTATCATGTAGCCGTAAGGTAATAATTTCTCTATGTAAGTTTCGATTGCAAAGAAATAATTTATGACAAAATGATCTAAAGGGACGACAAGATACGCTCTTTTGTTAATTTTTTAGTCGACTTCACTTCCTCTTTTGTCTTGAATGTGTATAGAGGGACATCTTGCGAGTGCTGGCAAATGTAAGCATATTTGTACGAGTTAAGCATATAACATACTAATTTAATATTGCTGTGCACTTTTAATTTGTAAGAGGTGATCCCAATTTCATGTCCGCCTTCCTTGAATTAACCTGCATTCAGGTAATTTACAGTTCAACAATCGCAGCGGCCGATGCAGCCAACGACGCCATTACGTGGCGATATTAACTTATGAAAAATTAGCGGAAGCGGAAAACTCGCCCGCTATTAACATAATAATTTTTCTCCACAGCCGCCCGACGTTGCAGAAATTACTTAGCTTTAAGATTCTTATTTTCAGTACCATAGCCGAGACCCAGAGCCAGGACTCTGACTACAATACAACGATTAACGGAGGTAAGAAAAATACTCTCGCGCGTGTATGGGGCGCAATTTTAATTAATAACTAAAGATCTTATGCTTTAAAGTGAACTGACTAGCCGAGGAAATTCATATGAAAAGTTTATTACATTGTACAACTTATATGCTCATGTTTTAAGATTCAGCGAGTCTAACATTCACTAACGTAACAAATAATTTAAGATTAATATTGCTAAAAATGGAGAACTTCAGGAAAGCATTTAATCGTAAAATCAAAATTAAATGAAATATTTTTATTAAGGCCCACCACGTAAATCGGCAACAATTAAAAAATAATAACAATAATAATATATATATTAAATTACGACGGCCGACGGACGCGAGATCGCCTGGGATACGATGGATCGCACGCGATTCATGCTTTCAAAATGACTGCGACTCATTTCTACTTGCGTGTGTTTGTGCCGTTTTATTTCGTTTCGCTTTGCCTATCTTATGTGGAAACATCATGCGTTACAATTGATAGTTATTCAGCGATCACGAACTATAAGAAGTGAGGTAGAGGCCGAAGTTGCCATTTATATTAAGAAGTAACACAAAATGGACCCTCCAATTTCTGCAGTTATTAGCTTTAAGGTTATGCTGTAGAAATGGAACTGATGGGAAGTTCATAGTAGTAATAATACACTGGGCTCCGTCTGATTGTTTTGATTTATTTGTGAAATAATCACAGGCATTACTAAAGTTTTACCTTCTAAACTGAAGGACGTGCTGTAACATTAAGTGAACAATTAAAATGCTCAGTGCAAATCTATTGTACAGCTGTACTCTGGCCACTTGCCATCTCATATAATTTAACTCTCCCTCAAAATGTTTAATACGGAGTTTTAATTAGCAGTGCTCTTACAGCCATATCGAGATAGCAAAGAAAATTATGGTAATCAGTTATGCTATGAGACTAATGGGCCATATGAATAAAACTGGCCGGCCGCGGTGGCCGTGCGGTTCTAGGCGTTGCAGTCCGGAACCGCGGGAATGCTAAAGTCGCAGGTTCGAATCCTGCCTCGGGCATGGATGTGTGTGATGTCCTTAGGTTAGTTAGGTTTAAGTAGTTCTAAGTTCTAGGGGACTGATGACCTCATGTTAAGTCCCATAGTGCTCAGAGCCATTTGAACCATGTGAATAATACTGAAGCACAAGCTTGGAGCAAAAGGTAGAAGTAAGAGCATTCACTTGGAAGCAAAAGGTAAAAGCAGAAGCATCAGCTTCTGATTGTAAAAAATAACCGTTTGCTTTTCCTCTCTAGCTTTTACTTCTAACACAGTAGCAAAAGCTCCTAGCCGCCTGCTTGGTACGCGTTGTTAGCCAACAATCGTTGAGCAAGAGCAGGCTTCATCACTGTTTCCTTTGCCGAGCGACTGCGTTTAGCTTCATTTATTTTCAGTGAGTACTGTCACTTATCGACTGAAGATGTCCTCGTCCGATTCATATGGAAGCTCGTATGTGCAGAAAGTACGAGGCTGTTTTTAGCCACGGCTTTAGAAAATCATCCTGAGTTATTAGAGAAGTCAACTTCCAGAAGCAAAACGAAAGAAGACGCAATCCTAAATCTTATACATTCATTTGAAACTAGTATCGGCATTAAAACTGACAGGAAACAATTGCTAAAGGAAGTTAGTAACATGAAAACAACACTAAAAGGGAAAACGGAAAAGAACAGAACGGGAAATAAACCGATTGTTTTAAATGTTTGGAGAAAAAGTTTTACAGCTTGCTACAAGGAGATGTGAATCCTATAATGAACCAGATACCAGGTAAGATAAAATTATGAGCTCGAGTGATGTTAATATTTATTTATTTTCATTATGTTAAAAAATTACACAGTCTTTAAATGCTAAAATGAGGGTTTTTGTTTGTTTTTTTTTCCAAACCGTTAACTTTCAGGGGCAGTGACACTAGGGGTTGCACCGTCCATATCTACACTATCGCCAGCAGAGCCAGTAGCGCACTCTAAGTCATCTGGTAAGATTCAGTTATAGTTTTTGTTAGTCAAAATTAATTACTGCTACTTATAAAGATACTAGCGGAAATTTGTTTTTCTCGAGACTAGCGAAATGTTCGTATTACTGTATAGTAAGTACTACTACTATTACTATTATTAGTGGTGCTAGCAGCAATATGATATGTAAGAGCCATGTTTGCTTTTCAGTTCCATTAACTGCCATGGCTGGAGTTAACTTGGGCCGCCAACATTTCGTAACCCTTTGCGAAGGAAAGTTTCCGTTGTTATCTTTGTAAAGTAAATCTTCATAAAAATGCAAACACGCGGTAAGTTCTACAGTTGTATACATCTCTGGCATACATATGTGTTTCTAGGAACAGATGTTGCACCTCGTGCTGGCCCACCATCCTCTTCGTCTAGACCTAGTCCATATGCCAGGCCACCACCCTTGAAGAAAGGAGCATTGCCGGAAACAGACGAGACGAAGATGCTCCGTACCACATAACTACATAGGAGGAGGAGGAGGAGGAGGAGGAGGAGGCGGCGGCGGCGGCGGCGGCGGCTGCTGCTGCTGCAACTGAAGCTCACTCGACTGCAAATGGAAGAAGCTATGTTTATGAACTTTCTTAATATACAGGGTGTTACGAAAAGGTACGGCCAAACTTTCAGGAAACATTCCTCACACACAAAGAAAGAAAATGTTATGTGGACATGTGTCCGGAAACGCTTACTTTCCATGTTACAGCACATTTTATTACTTCTCTTCAAATCATATTAATCACGGAATGGAAAAACAGCAACAGAACGTACCAGCGTGACTTCAAACACTTTGTTACAGGAAATGTTCGAAATGTTCAAAATGTCCTCCGTTGGCGAGGATACATGCATCCACCCTCCGTCGCATGGAATCCCTGATGCAGCCCTGGAGAATGGCGTATTGTAACACAGCCGTCCACAGTACGAGCACGAAGAATCTCTACATTTGGTACCGGGGTTGCGTAGACAAGAGCTTTCAAATGCCCCCACAAATGAAAGTCAAGAGGGTTGAGGTCAGGAGAACGTGGAGGCCATGGAATTGGCCCGCTTCTACCAATCCATCGGTCACCGAATCTGTTGTTGAGAAGCGTACGAACACTTCGACTGAAATGTGAAGAAGCTCCATCGTGCATGAACCACATGTGTCGTACTTGTAAAGGCACATGTTCTAGCAGCACAGGTAGAGTATCCCGTATCAAATCATGATAACGTGCTCCATTGAGCGTAGGTGGAAGAACATGGGCCCCAATCGAGACATCAACAATGCCTGCCCAAACATTCACAGAAAATCTGTTGTTGACGTGATTGCACAATTGCGTGCGGATTCTCGTCAGCCCACACATGTTTATTGCGAAAATTTACAATTTGATCACGTTGGAATGAAGCCTCATCCGTAAAGAGAACATTTGCACTGAAATGAGGATTGACACATTGTTGGATGAACCATTCCCAGAAGTGTACCCGTGGAGGCCAATCAGCTGCTGATAGTGCCTGCACACGCTGTACATGGTACGGAAACAACTGGTTCTCCCGCAGCACTCTCCATACAGTGACGTGGTCAACGTTACCTTGTACAGCAGCAACTTCTCTGACGCTGATATTAGGGTTATCGTCAACTGCACGAAGAATTGCCTCGTCCATTGCAGGTGTCCTCGTCGTTCTAGGTCTTCCTCAGTCGCCAGTCATAGGCTGGAATGTTCCGTGTTCCGTAAAACGCCGATCAATTGCTTCGAACGTCTTCCAGTCGGGACACCTTCGTTCTGGAAATCTGTCCCGATACAAACGTACCGCGCCACGGCTATTGCCCCGTGCTAATCCATACATCAAATGGGCATCTGCCAGCTCCGTATTTGTAAACATTGCACTGACTGCAAAACCACGTTCGTGATGAACAGTAACCTGTTGATGCAACGTACTGATGTGCTTAATGCTAGTACTGTAGAGCAATGAGTCGCACGTCAACGTAAGCACCGAAGTCAACATTACCTTCCTTCAATTGGGCTAACTGGCGGTGAATCGAGGAAATACAGTACATACTGACGAAACTAAAATGATTTCTAACATGGAAATTAAGCGTTTCCGGACACATGTCCACATAACATCTGTTCTTCATTTGTGTGTGAGGAATGTTTCCTGAAAGTTTGGCAGTACCTTTTTGTAACACCCTGTAAAGATGAATAATGTAAACAATTTGCAACAGTGAGACAATGGAAATAGTTTTAATGTATGTACCGTTCTGTAGACTGTGCTATTCCTTTTGTTGTATGTAAACAATCAGTGGATTTGTATATTTTCATTAAAAAATTCAAAACCTTACATTTTGTATTAGAGCTGCAATTTCTTGTCTTCTTTGACGTCCTCTCCGAAGAATATCCGCTTCAGTTGAAGGCTCCTCCTCATTATCACCATCATCTTCGTGTAAATCCTGTGCCGTGTCTTCAAAATCGGCATCTTGGAGACGTTTCACAACATTATGCAGTACGAAGCAGCAAGCTTTGGTAAGGTAACTACAGATATACTGCGGAACAGGAAACCGCCTCTTCAGCTGACCAAATCAACGCTCTATCACAACTTTTTTTTTTTTTTAAAGGTTATTTAATGACTTGTGACTGTCCTCAGTTGGATTACGACAGGAGGTCATCAGCCAGGGCTCTAGGCCATACCCGTCTTTACCCAAAAGAACAGTGTTCTTACATTCACTCAGCACTTTCCAGACACTTTAATTTCTCCATATTCGATTGTCATGTGCTGACCTGGGCCATTTAGCCTCAGCACTAGTTAACTGTTCCTTCACATTGCATGTAGCCTGCACATTTATACTAGCAAAACCCATTCTGAGGATATATTTGTCGCCTAACTGCACAGGTTTTGGAATTCGCACATGTGTACAGTCAATTACACCAACAGCACTTAGAAATTTACATTTTTGTAGCCAATCATTTGTAGCCACAGTAATGTGTTTATGAACTTGATCCACAAATCAGCTTTTTCCATTATCTTTCTAGAAACACTACTCAATGTTTTACTCACTGTAGTTTGATGAATTCCCATTTCTTCTGCTATTCCAGACCGGAATCATGGATCAGCTACAAACCTAAGGAAAATCATCATCTGTTCCAACGACATGCTCCCCCTCTTCTTTCCCTGTGTCAGAAAATGCTTTGCAATCCAATTAACATTTTGTTCGTTGAAACGGTACAGAGTTTTGTGATGCTCTCCAGGTGGACATCGACGTGGTCTGCAGCATTTTTCGCGGCGTAAATGTGCTGCTATTTGAGCCATACCTGCACTCTGCAAACGTGAGTCTGCTACTGACCAGCCTTCAAGTTTTACAAGCAATTGCTTCTCTTTATTCTTACAGTTCTAATACTGAAGCAAGAGCTCAAGGGGAAAGCAAAAGCTTTCCTTGTTCTTTTGTTCCCACAAGGAAAAGCTGTTGCTTCACGTTTTATTCATAAATTCCGAGGCTTTAGCTTCGAAATTCGAACGAAAAGCATTTGCTTCACTATTCTTACGGCCAAATGAAAACGGAATTTAGGACTAAAAAAACGTAAAACGAGTTGAATTAGCACCCTGGAAAGATGGACACAACCCAGTTAGCGTCAGTAGAAAGTGTGTTCTGTAAAGTACACTAACTTACAGCTCGGTTACGCTCAGATTATTTACGACAAATAATGGTTGGTTCATAAATAAATAAGCCAGCATTCTTTCGCAAGTGTGTTCGGCACTATTTACAATAGTGGTGTCTGCTAACATAAGCTATTGGACACTTTCAAATTACTATGGTTTTAAATAGCACTTGCTATCAACATTTAAATAAAGTTACTGGCAAAATAGCAGATGTTCACTAAGCAACTACGAAAGTATGACAATATGAGGCATTCATGCTGTGTTCATTTGCTGTATAAATGTGGAGAATACGATGTTCTTACAAACATTTCCACAATAAAAAGATATAAAAGAGGTCATACATCAGTACAGATAGGGAGTTTTGAGGGATGATAGCTATAGTGCAATGCTGTCATTTGAGATACCGTTAGCTGAAACGGCATGAAGCGATTAAAAGTTATTAACTCAGAGGGTCATGGTGAAAACGTTTATTCGGTGTGAGATATTAACTTCTGTAGTTTTAAAGATACTGAGGTGAAGATGTGACACTGGATGTGCCTCATTTATCTGGGATCGCAGATGTATTCAGATTTGCATTAACAGTTGATGAGAGTTATTGCCGAATCTCAAAGAACTGTAATTTGGCCATCTTTGAGAGAGTCTGACTATTTCCTAGAGCATATTCTGCACAAAGGCAATGCGAGCCTCAGCCACACAAATTCCCAGACCCGGGATTTACCAGTTTCTTGCGACGAGCTCAATTGTGTGTGCACCTGGCTGGCGGCAATCAGTCAACTACTAGTGTCGGCTACGGCGTTCCCTGAGCCCTGTGCCCGCTAGCGTTCAGGCATGCATCAAATTCAGCTCGCCTAGGCACGAGTAACGTTTCATGTTGTGGTCTGCAGTGCGAAGACTGGTTTGATTCATCTCTTAATGCTACTCTATCCTGTGCAAGCCTCGTCGTCTCAGAATAACTACTGCAACCTACATCCTGAGTCTGTTTACTGTATTCATCTTTCTCCGTCTACGATTTTTATCCCCACACTCTTCCCTCCAATACTAAATTGGTGATCCTTGACGTCTCAGAATGTGTTCTATCAACCGATCCCTACTACTCAGGTTGCGCCAAAAAATTTTTCTCCCTAATTCTACTCAGTACTTCATTACTTGCGTGATACACCCATTTTCAGCGTTCTTCTGTAGCACCACACTTCGATACGTGGCTATACTCCATACAAATACTTCCAGAAAAACTTCTTGCCACTTACATTTCTCTTCAGATACTCTTTTCTTTCCATTGCCAGCCTGCATTTTACATCGCCTCTACTTCGACCATCAGTTATCTTACGGCGCAAACAGCAAAACTCGTCTAACACCTTTAATGTGTCTCGTTTCCTAATCTAATTCCGTCAGCATCACCTGTTATCCTTATTTTGCTTTTGTTGATTTTCATCTTATATCCTCCTCTGAAGACTGTCCATTCCTTTTAACTACTCTTCAAAGTCATTTACTGTCTCTGATAGCTTTTGTCTTCTACCTGAGCTTTAATTCTTACTCCAAATTTTTCATGGTTTCCTTTTACTGGTTTCCTTTTACTGGTTTTTCAGTGTACAGATTGAATTACATTGGGGATAAGCTACAACCCTGTCTCGCTCCCTTCTCAACTACTGCTTCCCTTTCGTGCCGCTTGACTCATAACTACCGTATGGTTCCAGTACAAGCTGTAATTAGCCTTCAGCTTCAGCTCCCTGTATTTTACCCCCGTTACCTTCAAAATTTCAGGGAGAGATTCTGGGCAACAATGTCAAAAGCTTTCTTTAAGTCTAAAAATGCTATAAATATAGGTTTGCCTTTCCTTAACCTATTTTCTAAGAGGATTCTTATGGTCAGTACTGCCTCGCCTGTTTCTACATTTCTCCAGAATCCACACAACTTCCCCACGTCGGCTTCTACCTATTTTTCCATTCTTCTGCAAAGAATTCCTGAGAGTATTTTGCAAATATGACTTACTAAACTGATAGCTCGGTAATTTATACACCTGTCGCAAACAGCTTGCTTTCCAATTGGAATTATTACATACTTTTTTTTAAGTCGGATGGTATTTCTCATGTCCTTTAGTTCTGACGGAATGTAGTCTCCACCCAGGACCTTATTTCAGCTTAGGTCTTTCAGTGTTCTGTCAGATTCTTGATATAGTATCATCTCTCTTCCCTTTCTATAACACTGCCTCCAAGTTCACCTCCCTGGTACAGACCTATATACTCCTCCCAACTTTCCCTTTTTGCTTAATAGTGGTTTTCTACCCGAGATCTGTATCTCTTCTTCCTGTAGGCGCTATCTTTCCCTTAGTGAAATATGGTTCTAAATAGTTACATTTGTCCTCAATTTATGCTTAGCCATTTTCCATTCTATGTCAGTCTCAATTTTTAGACTGTTTTCCCTATTTCCTCCTCCATTTGCTACCCATTCGTCTTTTGCTCTATTCCTTTCCTCCATCATAGTCACTTGTTGCCTAACGCTTCCTCAAACTCCGCCTCTAGATCTTTCGAATTATCCAGGTCCCAGGTCCTGAATTTCATAGCTTTTAGCAGTTTCTTCAGTTTTAATCGACAGTTAATAATCAATAAATTGTGGTCATCGCCCACACCTGCCCCGGAAATGTCTTAAAATTTAAAATCTGGTTTGTCGTGCCCTCTCGTAATCAACCTGAAAGAATTTGGATTCAAGGTCTCGTCCGAATATAAACCTTTCATGATTCTTAAATCAAGTGTTAGCTATGTTTGAATTGTGCTCTGTGCAAAATTCTAGCAGGCGTCATCCTTTTTGATTCCATTCGATTCCTTTCCTCTCCAGTCCACGTTCACCAGATTTCCCTTTTCTTCCTTTTCCTACTATCTAGTCCCAGTCCCCCTATCACAAATAATAATCTTTAACTGTCTGATTTCTTTTATCTCGTCTACATTTTTCAATCTCATCTACAACGCTATTTGGCACAAAAACATCATGGTAACTTATCCGCTTTCCTGTTTTCTTATCAAACCTATCCTTGCATTAGCCCCCATTTGATTTTGTATGTATAATCCTGTATTCATCTAGTCAAAAGTCTTGCTCTTCCTGCCACCGAACTTTTTTAATTACACCATGTCTAGATTCAACCTACGCATTTGTCTTTTTAAATTTTCTAACCTACCTGTCCGATTAAAGTACCTAACATTCCACTCTGACGAATAGAATCCCAGTTTTGTTTCTCCTGATTACATCCTCTTCAGTAGTCCCTGCCCAGAGATCCGAATGAGGAACCGTTATCTCCGGCATACTTTAACCAAGAGGATGCCCTCATCGTTTAACCATACAGTAGAGCTGTACGCCCTCTAGAGAAATTACGGCTGTAGTTTTCAGTTGCTTCTAGCCGTTCGAAGTACCCGCACAGTAAACCGTTCTGATTAATGTTACAAGGCAAAATCAGTGAATCACCCAGACTGTTGCCCCTCCGACTACTGAGAGGGCTGCTGCCCTCTGCAGATACACGTTTGTCTGACCTCTCAACAGTTACGCCTCCGTTGTGATTGCACCTGCGGTATTGTCTGTTATCACTGAGGCACGCAAGCCTCCTCACTGACGGCAAGGTGCGCAGTTGTTGAGGGCCAGAGAGGTGCGGGGGGGGAGGGGGGGGGGGGGGAGGAGGCCGATGCGTGTACTGGTACGCTAAAACTTTACTCCAGTTTCACAGTATACTTGTATGTCCTAATTAATTGGATCTTCAATTCAGTACAGTAGCTTTCATTCGAGTACGGTACTAATGACTAAACAATTTAAGAAATTATTTTCTTCATCATTCTCAAGTATTTCGTGCAATTAATTTATGCTGTATTCTTACCATATCATCATCATCATCATCATCATCATCATCATCATCAGATTCCACCGATGTCTCAGTGTCTGAACACCGAAAACAGAATATCTGATAGTGCCGTTAGTGCCACCCAGAATGGCTGACTATATCAGACTAGTACTGCACACACCAGCCTTCTGTAGCCCCTTCTAGTGTACGTCCGGAAATATGGGTAAAGAGACTTACGATTTTACTCATTCAAATAGATGAATTTGATCACTTTCAGGGCAATTTCCAAGCAAAACACACGCTGTTTGCCGTACGTTCGTTATCCATCTACAATTTAAAGTCGCCCATACGATACTTTAATTTGACGTTATAAATTGAAGCCATTTCACTACCTGTAATAAAATTTAGATGAGCCTATCTGCTTATGTTCTTATCGGTAGATTAAGCCACATCACCTGTCCAGACTTTTCATCTTACATCGCATGTAGTGTTCAATGTGGAGATCGTGGAACACTGTCAGCGAAGATATGAATAAAAATGCTAAGTGTGGTAAATGGAACTAAAAAACCTAAGATGTTCGAAAGAATAGAGGGAACGAGATGTATTTTAATCATACCTCCGTACAAATTAATTACACTTCTTAATGACTATCTTATCTCCTAAGACTGTAACACCTGTGGGATGTATGACAAATATTGGTTGTACGTTTAAGATTCCAAAAACAAAAGTGAAAATTTTTCACCGTTCTTTAAGTACTTTTTGCACTGATTTTAGATGTGTTTTCTATCACGTACTGTTTTTTCACAAATCAGGTACACTATGTTCCACGGAAATAAATTTTATTGCCTGCAAGAGACATACTTTAGTAAAATGAAGTAGTTTACCACATCTGTCACACCCATCTGGCTCTATGGCGAAAAACATTGTTGTCATGTTATAGCGTTTTGGGGTTCTATTTATGATGGTAAATGTAGCTATGTAGTTTTGCAGTTTCCTAGAAATCAGTTGGCATAAGTGTTTGAGTAACCTAAAAGAATTCTATTACGTTCCTGGTAGCTACGCAATTGCTAAGGAAAGAAAGGCCATTAATAGTTTCGTAAGAAGTGTCTACTACAGGTACTTAAGTATAAGGCTTGGTGTTCAAGACAAAAGCTGGGCACCGCACAAGGTTCTTATGCCTTACATGTGTTCAGGGACACATTGGAGAAATCGGAAGAGGTGATGAATGCCTTTTGCAGCTCCCATGGTTTGGAGGGAGTAGCAAAATTATGTATATGATTTTTATTTTTGAATGGTTAATACTACGATTAGTCACTCAGTGATTTCTTATTCGAATTCTTCATGATTTGCAACATAAGAGTAGATCAAAAAATTAATGCGATGATAGCGATAACAAACCGAAAGAATATTCTGCAACTGAATTATTTATTCAAAACTAAGTAAATCATTTAAGTTCTGACTAATCTGACAAATTCTGCCAAACTGATTGAATCAAGACAAGTCAAAACATCTACACAGTACCAGTCTCTGTGTGCAGGAACAGACAAAAGGAATTACTAAAATTCTTTGAAGAAGATCATATGGTTTTTGTGGTGTGGGTTTATTTAGTTAGATTAACGTAACTTACTATCCCAGTTAGAGGAGGTAGATTATAGACTCATCAGAAAGTACCCTGGAACGTGTCTTTCATGTAAAGGAAATTTATTCTCAAAACTGTGTTTAGGTGGTGGTGGTTAGTGTTTAACGCCCCGTCGACAACGAGGTCATTAAAGACGGAGCGCAAGCTCGGGTTAGGGAAGGATTGGGAAGGAAATCGGCCGTGCCCTTTCCAAGGAACCATCCCGGCATTTGCCTGAAACGATTTAGGGAAATCACGGAAAACCTAAATCAGGATGGCCGGAGACGGGATTGAACCGTCGTCCTCCCGAATGCGAGTCCAGTGTGCTAACCACTGCGCCACTTCGCTCCGTCAAAAACTGTGTTTAAATATGTGTACTATGCAAAGCATTCTTTGACAATACTGATGAAGATTAGACGGACTAAACAACTGGGGCATCAGTCCCTCCTTATGAGAGAAACATGTAAAGAAGGTAAAAAGCGAAAATGTGGACTTGGTTGCTCACATTATATAACCGAATCAGTTTAGAAGGGGTGACAGTAGTTGTAACGTGATAGGTAAAAAGATGGAGAGAACCCAGGCAGCATCTTGCACAAGGGGATCTAAAGGCACAAAAGAGTAAGAGGGGAAGAAAGTAACTTGCAGTCCCTTGATGGGTACCCGTCACAGGAGGCGGCTCTCGCCGCAAGCTCCCCTCCCCCCCCCCCCCCCCCCACCCCATCCCCAAAAACATCCTAACGCTGGAAGTGGAATTATTAGCGATTCGAGTAAAATCCGCTCTCCCTCAGGAAACGAAACACTTTGGTAGTGGCTGTCACGTCATCCGTAAGCATCTGAGGTAGTGGTGTAGGCAAGCTGAGAGCGTGCCGTAGATAGGCCAGCAGGACGCACTCAGCAAGAACATACACTATCGTCAGTAGACTACCGCAGCTGCAGTGAGGAGGATCCTGCCGACGCAGAAAGAACTCATGGGTGAGTCATGTGGCCGATGCGTAGTCACCACAACACAATGGCATCTTTCCAAGAGGTTTGGAAAGATGTATGACACACCTTAATCGCTCTTATTCTGGGTCATTCCAATTCCCAGAGCCTCCATTATTGCGTCGAAGTTGTAATCTTAAGTCTGTGCCCTGTATCCCGACGTAAATTTGATCTCTTGTAGTTGCATCTTTACCTAGACGTTCGGCGAGTTCATTTCCTGTTATGTCTATGTGGCTCGGTGGCCAGATGAAGGACACAGTCTTTCCAGAGCTGCAGAGGGCAGCCAGTAGGTGCTGGATGTTTGCGACCAAACGAATTTTTGGATAGCTTGGGGATATGCCTTTTAAGCAACTCGTGGAATCGCTACGGATCCGGAAGTTCGTAGTGGCCAGGGATTTGAAGTCCTGCAAAGTCTGAGATATGGCAACCAACTCTGCAGGGTATACACTGCAGGCACTAGCAGGGTGTGCTTCTGGCGTACCCTTGCAAGTGCTAAAGCGTTACTGACCCTGTCGTTGGAGGATTGAAAGAAACATGTCAGAAGGGTAGGATCAGAGTGTCTTGATGTCACAAAAGAGATCCATCCATATCACTGGACAGGGTTCAACCCACGGGGGAGGGGGGGGGGGGGGGTGATGTGATGCGTCGAGCGGGAGCTCTAGGAACAAAGACTAATTGAGGTGTTGGAAGTCCTTTAGCGCAACTGAGTCGGATCCCAGCTGTTCTTTCCGATTTTGAGCGATGCGCAAACGGTTTGTTGCTGGTTGTGGAATAGAGTTGAGCAAAATGTGTGCGTAGGCATCTGACAACTTCGGGTGCAAAAACAACTAGGTTGATTAGCGCCCATGTCAAAACTATAGAACACGAAAACCGAGATGAGCTAAAAAAACTGCTATATGGCAGTCCCAACTGACAAAAGACAAGACACCTAAAAACAGGGACGTGGAGAAACGTCTAAAATACACCATAAAGGAACGGAGATTTAGAACTAAAATTGGAATGGCCTTCACCATATTGCTACGTCGGATAAAAAGTAAAACGCGCTCGACAGCTAGCGCGTCGTTTGCTAAAACGGCCGATAACTCAGACGAACAAACCCAAGCGGGAATATAAACGCTTCAAATATGGGCATTCCGTCAGCAAATGGCGGACAGTTAAAATTTGGGCGCAACGTGTACAAAGTGGTGGGGTAGGGCCACTTCTCAAACGACGATGTCTAAAAAGGCACCTCCCAATACGCAGTCAAGTTAAAATGACCGCCTCGCGGCGGGAGGGCCGAGAGGAGGTCTTCCAAGCCACTGTGAGAGGCTTAATAGCCTGGAGCTTATTCCAATGAAGGGTGGACCAGTGGCGATGCCAAAGGGACACCACCACCTGACAGACGGCAACACATGAATCATCGGAGGGAACTAGGGGGCTGAGGTACGAGGACTGCAGCATTGGCAGCAGCGTCAGCACCCTCCTCCCCTGTCAGACAGACATGACCAGGACCCCACATAAACAGCAAAGTGGCTCCATCAGCAGCGAGCAAGTGACAGTTTTCCTGGTCCGTTGTACTGAGGTATGGGTAGTATACAGCGCACAGAGGCTTTGAAGGGCGCTGAGAGTGAGCAGAGGACGCAATTGAAAAGTCTGTCGCCAGATCTACTCTGTGGACTGATACAGGGCAAAGAGCTCGGCTGTAAATACTGAGAACTGTGCAAAAAGCCGATATCGAAAGACACAGGTGCCTATGACGAAGGCACACCCAACACCATAATCAGTCCGAGAGCCATCACTGTAAACAAAGATACTATCACAAAGTTCTAGGCGAAGGTCGTGAAACTGAAGACGATCGAGCGAGACTGGAGTAGTGTCATTAGGAAGCGAATGAAGGCCAAGGTTAACATGACCTCTTCACGAAGCCAAGGTGTTTAAGAGTTCACACCCACTGGATAGTTGCAGGAAGTAAAGCCGCCATAGCAAGTGCCGAAAGTGAACTCCAGAAGGTAACAGATAAGAGGGAAGCGCCCCATACTGGCGATCAAAGGAACTATTGAAGGAGGCATAGGATGGTTGGCCACACATGGCAGACAAACGACATGCATACATGCCGAGGAGAAAGTCAGGTGGTAGGAAAATGGTAGTTCAGCAGCTTCAGCATACAGACTCTCGACTGGGCTAGTGTAAAAGGCGCCATTGGGCAAACGGATGCCACGATGACGTATAGTGTTCAGACGGCATAAGAGGGATGGGCGTGCAGACGCATGAACGAAGCACCCATAGACGAGTTTCGAACGCATAAGGGATCGATACAAACGGAGGAGGGTGGTTCGATCGCCACCCCATGAAGTACCATTGAGGACATGTAGGACATTGAGGAACTGCCTACAGCAGGCTGCCAGGTAAGACACATGGGAGGACCAAAAGTGTCTCCTATCGAGCATGAGCCCCAAAAATTTCGTAGTTTCAACGAACGGAAGAGCAACAGGCCCAAGATGTAAAGATGGTGGAAGAAACCAATTGCACCACCAGAATTTCATACAAACGGTTTTGTCAATAGAAAAACGAAAGCCATTGTCGATGCCCTGTGCTTAAAGAGCAGCGAGATATCGCTGAAAACGCCGCTCTATGAGAAGTCCACGGAGAACTGCAACAGATGGCAAAATCGTCAACGAAAAGGGAGTCTGAGACGCCCGGCGGGAGGCAGGCCATAATAGGGTTAATGGTGATAGCAAAGAAGACTACGCTCAGGATGGAGCCCTGATGCACGATGTTTTCCTGGATAAAGATGTCCGACAAGGCAGAACCCTGAAGGACCTTGAAAACTGTCTTTTAAAATTCCTCAAGAAAACAGGACAGGCGGCCACGTAAGCTCCACATGTACACAGTACGAAGGAGCAGGTGCCTTAGGCTTTATCCAAATCGAAAAACGCAGTCTGGGATTTCCGGAGAAAACCATTCATGACATGGGTGGACAAAGTGACGAGATTGTCAACTGCAGAATGGCGCGCTCGAAATACACACTGTGCAGTGGTTAGCCACCATACCAGCCAGGCATGAATCATACGTTCCATCACTTTGCAAACACAGCTCGTGAGACTTCTGGCGGTATCTAGAAGGAAGTTGTGTGTCCTTACGGGGCTTAGGTATGGGTACGACAGTGGCTTTACGTCAGCGTCTGGGAAATGTGCGGTCTGCCCAATGCGGTTGTATATATTAAGCAGAAAGGGCGTCCCTGCAAGAGAAAGGTACTGCAACATCTGAATGTGAACAGCGTCTGGCCCTGGGGTGGATGATGAGGATGAAGTGACAGCATGACTAGCTCTCTCATAGTTAAGGTGGCGTTGTAGTACTCAGGATTCTGAGAAGAGACGGGTATCGCCCGAGCCGCCTCCACTCGTTTCCGATGGAGGAAGATAGGGCGATAGTGGGAAGAGCTCTATATTTCCCCAAAACGGCGGCCCAAGATGTTAGAGATAATAATAGTGCCCATGATGACATCGTCTGCTACTGTCAGGCCGCAAATTGGCAAATGGATCTTGGTCCCAGAGAGACGTCAGAGGTTGGCCCACATGACAGTGGAGGGAGTGGAGCTGTTAAAAGGTTAAAAGGACTAGTTTATGAAATTCAGCTAGCTTTTTTGCTATTCCGAATAACTCTACGACATTGTGCATGCAATTGTCTATAATGACTGCAGTTTGCCACAGTAGGATGACGAGCAGAAACATGGAGAGCACGTCTCTGCACACTAATTGCATCAGTCCACCAACGGACCGGGACATGGCGTGGTAAAGAGGAAGTGCTGGGAATGGAACGTTCTGCAGAGGTAGCAATAAAATTTTTAAGGTAGGCCGCCTGGTTAGCATAACTGGGGAAATCTTGTTCGTCGAAGGTCGCCAGGGAGGAGTAAAGCCGTCAGTAGGCTTCAGTATGCTGCCATTTGGGTGTGCACATAGATGGGGGTAGAAGTCAGCAAACGGATAGCACACGGGAAATGGTCGCTCGAGTATGTGTCAGAGAGAACGGAGCACTCGAGACGATGGGCAAGCTGGGCCGTGCAGAAGGATAGGTCCAAATGGGAATAGGTGTGCTATTGTGTTAAGACAAAAGAGGTTAAGTTCATTAAGGTCGTCAACCAAGAGGGCACCTGACAGGTTCTGGGAGAACCCCAAAGGGGATGGTGTGCATTAAAGTCACTGAGCAGCAGAAATGGGTGAGGTAGCTGCCCAATAAGCCGGAGGAAGTCTGTCCTGGTGACATCGAATGATGGAGGGATGTAAATGGTACAAAGGGAAAACGCCAGGTGAGGAAGGAAAAAGCGATCTGCAACAGTTTGAAGATGGGTAGTCAGGGAGATGGGTTGACTATGAACATCATCCTAAAGGAGCAGACTCCCCATGATATGGAATGCCAACCTGAGGAGGAAGGTCAAATCGGATAGGGAAGAAATGCCAAAGTGCAAAGCGGTCGTGAGATGTGATTGTGTGTCCTTAAGTCAGAGTAGAAGGGGCCACTGCAATTCCAAAAGCAGCCGTAAATCCTCTTTGTTGGATAAAAGGCTGCGAACGATTCATTGTAGGAGAGTCATAATGAGGAAAAATGAAGGGGTGTCACCTTGGTGGCTGCCTGCAAAGACTCGCTGCTACAGGGCATAGAGGCAGGAGGATCCTGTCCCATGGTGTCCACAGAAACAGTCTTGTACTGTCGGCCTGTGGAGTCAAACGCAGGAAAACGGTTCGTGGTGCGCACTGGCGACATGGAGGCCGGCTGGGTGACCCCGTCGAAGAGGATCTTTAAGTCGCTGAAGGAGAAGACAGTTTGCCTTTGTTGGACTGCGAATTAGTGAGCGACCAGGTAAGGAACTTTTCCCTTTACCCGGAATTCCTGGACAGCCCTCTCATCGAGATACACGGAACATTCTCGAGAGGAGGCGTGCTCGCCATTGCAGTTGATACAGCGATAAGGAGGAGGTGGCCAATCGCCCTTGTGTGCATCCCTACCACAGGTTACACATTTGTCTGTATGTTGACAAGATATTCGAGTGTGGTTGAAACGATGACACTGGTAGCAGTGTATCGGGGTGGAATGTACAGTCAGACTGCAATAACTTCATAGCCTGCTTTGATCTTGGATGGAAGCACCACTCTATCAAAGTTGAGTATAAGAGTGCATGTTGGCACTAAGGATGAACCTACCTTTTTCATCATCCAATGGACAGCAATGACACCCTGATCAGAGAGGTATGTTTGGATTTCTGTCTGTGAGACCATGAGCAGTCTAGTGTAAATGACACCATGGGAAGAAGTCAGAGTTCTATGGTCCCCAACACCAACAGGATAGCCATGGAGAAGCGAAGCAGTAAGCAGTTGTGCTTGAGAATCAGAAGTAGTCTCCAAAAGTGAAGTGCCATTCCGTAAACAAGAGCAGGATTGCACAGGGCCGCCAACTGCATTAACATCTTTCTGAATAACAAATAGATTTACCATTGCGAAGGACTGACCGTCTTCAGTAAGTGAGACCAAGAGGAAACGTGGTGCAGCTGTAAAGGCCTTTGAATCATTAGTGTCATTCCGTTTACATTTTGTAGACTGATTGGGAAGATGATTAGCTCATTGCGAGCAAACCCCCACGATTGACGTCTCCTATGGCACGCTCCTTCCAACTGGGGGCCCCTTCACAAGGGGGAGCACCCACCTTAGGTGATTGTTCACAACTCAGGTCACACCTCCTTAACACCTGACAGAGGGACCAATCGGCAGTTTGGGAAGGTAGCAGCTCAGGCAATCACCCTCCTCCCTGGGCCTGGCCTGTACCTAGGGTACATGCAAACCGTACTTGTCGACCCAGGGCTGGGAACTGCGCGTTACCCAATCACCTGTTACATATCAGATGCATAGGCCGACCTTAAGGAGCACATAGGGAGGAAGAAAACGAGAAACCCCAAACGCCGAGGCAGAGGAAGGATAGGAGAAGGTAAACAAAGAAAGGAGAAGGAAACGAGAGAGTGATGAGACTGTTCTTATGTCAGCGACGAACAATGCAAAACATTCCCAATAGCACCCCAGACATGTTCCCCAAGAGAGGGAATAAGAATAAATATGCAGCACAGAAGGGAAAGATGCTGCAAATGCTCGGACCCCATGGTAGCCAAGCACGAACCCGCCAATGAGTGGAGACCCCCTGGGGGTTGTGACTGCTTTACTTCCCAGAAGCTGCTGTCGTCTAACCAGCAGCCTGTACCAATTTGCCGATATCCGTCACACGGCTGGCTGCAAAAGTGGCTGCAGAGGAGAAAGCCTGCCAATCAGCTTTCCGAAGCGACCGAAGGGGGGCATGTTCAAGATGTCAGAGCGGAGAGGGAGAGGTAGTGTGTTCGCTACCACAAAGACCGCCTGGACGTGCCACTGAATTAGAGGTAATATACTCAGGCTGCGAAATCAATAGCTGGAAGCGTTCTGTGAGAGACACTGAAATGGGTTGCATCTTAAGTGTTGAGTAGGCAGACCTCAAATTCTGAAAGGAGGTGTTCTAGTACTTGGCTTCTGAGACAGTGTCGCCACCCCACGGAGGAATATGGGCATTCAAGTCCCTCAGCAAGAGGAAGGGGGGGAGGTAGCTCTTCCAATAACTAACAGCTCATGATAATGGAAAGGTACATCCGGGGGTAGATAAACATTACGTAGTCATCCAAACTGACAGACAACAGCCACAGCCTGTAGTGCCGTCTTAAAGGGCCCCTGCTCACTGAAAATATCTGAGCACAGGAGGGCACAGACCCTTCTCTCGGCATTAACGCGATTTGTACCGTAGGGTTGGTAGTTTTTCATAGCAGGGAGGTTTGTTGCCGTAACCCATGTTTCCTGAAGGGCTATGCCAATTATCAAGTAGCCATTAAACGTCACCGATCAAATGGCGATAGTAGCTGTTACAGTTCCACTGAAGGAGTTCGGGAGTCATGTCTGAGAAAGTGACGCATCGAAAAGATAGATGTGATTACTTCACTACCAGGTCGTGGTACACTGATTGCGTTATCCATCGTCCATGTGCACAGGCTCAGCCGCTGCAGGGCTGGGGAGCAAAATATCTGAAGCCTCAAAGTAACTTGTCTTTCTGTTCATCCTTCCGAGACTTCGATTTCTGTGAAGATATCCCCATTTTATCTTCTGCAAGAGAAGAGGAGTGTACTTTACTTCAGCCCGCAGCCTGTTGCTGCTTGATCCTTGTCTTGAGGGGCACCCACCTTGACAGGTGGGCTCATCCCTGACGTCAGAGGATGACTACGCATCTCTGATAGTACTAATGGTGTGGGAACCACTTGTGCTATAGGTGTAGGGGATGAGGGAGCTGATGTTCCCCCACAGAACTGTGAGGCAGGCTCTGGAATACGACCTGGGACAGGAGGTCTCATGCGAGACCTCTGGATCTTGTGTGGTGTGGACTGTGACGACAGTCGCAAAATTGGAGACTATATTAATCATAAAGACGTCATTCAAACTTTTTACTCGCATCTTGGTAAGACAGGCGGTCAAGTGTTTTATACTCGCTAATTCTCTTCTCCCTCATGAACAGTGAGCATTGGAGTCAACAAGGGGTTGCGGTTCTGGAAAGTAGACATACTGATAGGGTTGGTTGTTGGTTGGTTGGTTGGTTGTTTGAGGTTAAAGGGACCAAACAGCAAGGTCATCAGTCCCTTGTTTCAAATAGACTCCATTCTGCTAACGGGACATCTCAGTATAGTCAGAAAAATAAAACGGATAAAGGGGAAACGTAAAAGGGCAGTCACGTTGTCATTAGTAAAAACAAATGAGGGAAGTTGGCAAGAGAACGAACCCAACACTATGCTGAAACAGCATAGGCAAGACCACCTGTGACTTAAAAGGTACAACTGCTATAATGCAGAAAGTACGTATGGGAATAGAAAAACTAACCAAGCCTTAAAAAGAAGGGGTAAAAACAGAGTAAAAGGGAAAGAAAAGAGGATTCCGGTCAGGGAGGTGAATCGGGAATCTCTGAACACTGCCTACAGTGGGAGACACCCAAACACTCACCGCCCTGCCCCAACACCAGAGGGAGATTAAAAACTTTAAAACTGAGAATAAAAACCACTCTCCCGGAGGAAACCTAGAACCAGAGAGACCATCCGGGAATCGTCAGCCAACATCAAAGGTAAAGTGTGGGGGAGTCTGTACTTAGCACGCAGAGCCAAAAGAAGGGGGCATTCAACCAAAATGTGGGCCACTGACTGGAAGGCTCCACAACCACATAGCGGGGGTGGCTCATCACGCAAAAGGAAACCATGGGTCAGCCTGGTATGGCCAATGCGGAGATGACACAGTGTGGTCGAGTCCTTGCGGGAGAGGCTAAAGGAAGAACGCCATGGGCCTGTATTCACCTTAATGGCACGAAGTTTATTAGACAGTGGAGTAGCCTCCCAAGAATTGGCCCATGACTGTGCAAAGTGGGATTTGATGTGAAGCCGTAAATCCGCTGCAGGAGGGGTTACGGAAAACGGGGGGTAAGTAACTGCTCCCCTAGCCAAACGATCAGCGAGCTCATTACCCGGGATACCCACATGGCCCGGGACCCATAAGAAGTCAATGGAACAAGCAGCACGGTGAAGATCAGCGAGATGGTCATGGATGGCAGAGACCAAGGGATGGCGCGAAAAACACCGGTCAATAGCAAGAAGGCCACTCATCGAGTCCGTACATAACAAAACGCGGTTGTGTTGGGATTGTTTAATAAAGGTAAGGGCCCGGGAAATTGCCATCAATTCCGCAGTAAACACCCCACATGTAGGTGGCAGCAGATGATTTTCCGTTCCAACAGAGGACGTGAAGGCATACCCAACATGATCAGCAGATTTAGAGCCATCAGTGTAAAAAATAACAGCATCCCGAAACTCCCATAAAATTTGGCGGAAAAAGGTACGGAACACCACCGGGGGGATGGAATCTTTCGGTCCGCGGCGGAGATCCATCCGAAGTCGAGGCCAAGGAACTAACCAAGGAGGGGTGGAGGGGAGGGAGCGAGGAAGACAGGACAAAGAAGGAAGCCGAAAATCACGGGTAAGAGACGCAAGGCGCAGCCCAACCGGTAAACCCGCCCGAGGGCGGGAGTCAGGCGGGCGACGTCCATGGTCTGGAAATAGGATAGAATAGGAAGGATGAGCGGGAGAACGGATAGTAAGGGCATAAGACACCAGAAGCTGGGACCGCCGAACAGAAAGGGGGGGGATCCCAGCTTCAACCAGGAGACTATCAACAGGGCTAGTAGGGAAGGCACCGGTGGCCAAACAGATACCACGATGGTGGACTGGATCCAGCACGTGCAGTGTGGAAGGAGCAGCTGAACCATAAACTTGACAACCATAGGCCAAACGTGACAGAACTAGAGCACGATAAAGACGGAGGAGGAGGGAACGGTCCGCACCCCAGGAGGAGTGGGCAAGGAAGCGAAGGACATTGAGTTTACGGAAACATCCTACCTTCAGGAGTCTGATATGGGGCAGCCAAGTGAGCTTGTTGTCGAAAAGAAGACCTAGGAAACGAAACTGTGGAACCACAGGCAATCTTTGTGCAGCGAGATAGAGCTCTGGATCAGGGTGGACCGTAGTACGGCGACAGAAGTGGACCACCCGCGATTTTAAAGGAGAGAATTGAAACCCGTGGGAGAGGGTCCATGCAGAGGCACGCCGTATAGCCACCTGGAGCTGCCGTTCTGCAGATGGCATCGAGGAGGAACTAACCCAAATGCAGAAATCATCCGCATACAGGGCAGGGGCGACCAAGGGACCGACAGAGGCCACAAGTCCATCGATAGCAATGAGGAAAAGAAGGACACTCAAGACAGAACCCTGTGGGATGCCCGTCTCCTGGGTCCGTGGAGAACTAAAAGCAGTACCAACTCGAACTCTGAATGACCGATGGATCAGGAACTGGCGGATAAAAATCGGGAGTGGGCCCCGAAGACCCCACTGATGAAGGGTTAGTAAGATGTGATGGCGCCAGGCCGTGTCATAGGCCTTGCGAAGGTCAAAAAACACTGCAACCAAATGGCGGCGCTGGGAAAAAGCCTGCCGAACTGCGGATTCCAAGCGAAGCAAATGATCGATTGGAGATCGTCCCTCTCGAAAGCCACACTGGTAAGGGGACAATAGATCCCGAGATTCGAGGACCCAAGTGAGCCGACGGGCTACCAGCCGTTCAAGTAACTTACAACCAACATTGGTCAAACTAATTGGCCGATAGCTGTCAACAGATAGGGGGTTCTGACCAGTCTTAAGGACAGGAACCACAATGCTATCCCTCCACTGAGAAGGGAAGTCACCCTGGAGCCAGATACGGTTAAACACCCGAAGAAGATGGTGCCGTTGTGGAGCACTGAGATGTTGAAGCAGCTGGTTATGAATGGAATCTGGGCCAGGGGCCGTATCATGAGAAGCAGATAGAGCAGAAAGAAATTCCCATTCAGTGAAAGGTTCGTTGTAAGATTCCGACTCACAAGTGGTGAAACATAAGGTGACAGCTTCAGCCTGCTGTTTTTGATGAAGGAAAGCAGCTGGATAGGAAGCCGACGCTGATGCCACTGCAAAATGGGTCGCAAGATGTTCTGCAAGAACTAATGGGTCCGTACAAATGCCATCTGGGAGGTGAAGGCCTGGGAGGGTGGACTGCCGATGGCAACCTTGGAGAGAGCGAAGTGTAGCCCATACCCGTGACAGAGGGACAGTGGAACCAAGGGAAGAAACGAATCGTTCCCAACATATCCGCTTGCTCTGTTTGATTAAATAACGGGCTTTAGCGCGAAGGCGCTTAAAGGTAGAAAGGCTGGCTACAGATGGGTGCCTCTTAAAGTGTTGCAAATCTAGACGGCGATCACGGATGGCAATGACAATGGCCGTACTCCACCACGGGACTTGCCGACGACGAAATTGTCCAGATGAGCGCGGGACAGCAAGGTTAGCAGCGCGAACAATCGCGTCAGACACGTCACGTAGGACGTCATCAATACAACCCGACAAAGAGGGAGAAAACTCGACCTGTGCAGTATATAGAGGCCAATCGGCGCGGTGGAAAGACCAACGAGGTAACCTGTCCATCGGGGAGCGGGAAGGGAGCGTGATAATCAACGGGAAATGGTCACTATCACAAAGGTCGTCGTGTGGCGACCAGTGTAATGAAGGGAGGAGAGAGGGAGAAGAAAGAGAAAGATCAATGGCAGAAAAGGTACCATGACCAGCACTGAAATGAGTAGGGGAGCCATCATTAAGAAGGCACAGGTCGTGGTCTGCAATAAATTGGTCGATAAGAAGACCTCGTCTAGATGGAAAGGCACTGCCCCACAAAGGATGATGAGCATTAAAATCCCCAAGGAGGAGGAAGGGAGGAGGAAGTTGCTGAAGAAGGGTGGTTAAGGCAGCAGGTGTAAGAGTCCTGTCAGGAGGGAGATAAAGATTGCATACTGTGACTGCAGAGTCTAAGTGGACCCTAACAGCAACTGCTTCCAATGTAGTTTGGAGAGGAATCCACGTGCTAGCAATGTCTGTACGGACCAACGTACAAACGCCACCAGAAGCCCGCAAGGGTCCGACCCGATTTCGACAGAAAACACGGAACCCACGGAGGGTCGGTGAGTGAGCATCAGTAAAATGAGATTCCTGGAGAACCACACAAGCTGCTGAGTAGGACGAAAGAAGGGATTTCAATTCCGGAAGGTGACGATAGTAGCCATTACAATTCCATTGGAGAACCACAGAACGATGGTTTAAATGAGGGCTGAACACGCTAAATCCAGTCATACCGCCGGGTCCCCACCCGTCACCGACAAGGAGGGGGCGACATCCATAAACGACAGGTCAGAATCCGGTTGTGAAGCCGGGGAAGGGACCTCCGGTGACACCAGAGGCTCTTTGTCCCGGGACTTATGTTTCTTCTTCTTTTCAGGCTGAGATCGAGGAGGGCTGTGTGGCATAATGGAGCCAGCTGCAGCAAGATCAGGAACAGAAAGAGACCGGGCGACCTGGGGGCCGATAGACCGCGGCTCTCGCGGTCGCCGCGCTGCAGCAGACCTTTGACCTGGAAGGTGCCGGGAAGGGGCATCCCGGGAGAGGCGCCCTTGACCGGCAGACGCCGAAGGAGTGGGACACTTCTCCGGCTGGGGAGGGGGAGCGGCGCCCAGAGGAGAAGGTGTGGGAGCTGCAGGGGAGGGGGGAAGGAGAGGGGTCCGGGACGGGGGTAAGTAAGGGGGAGGAAGGGATGAAGATGTAACCAAGGCGTAACTAGATGTCATGGACACAGGGTGCAATCGTGCATATTTCTTACGGGCCTCTGTGTAGCTTAAACGATCAAGAGACTTATACTCCTGTATCTTTTTTTCTTTCTTATAGACTGGGCAATCTGCTGAACGTGGAGAATGACTACCATGACAATTTACACATACAGGAGGGGGAACACAGGGACTCCCCTCATGGAGTGGACGTCCACAGTCACCACAGAGAGGGTCCTGGGTACAGCGAGAAGACATGTGGCCAAAACGCAAGCACTTAAAACACCGCATAGGAGGTGGGATGTACGGCTTCACATCACAGCGATAGACCATAATCTTAACTTTCCCAGGAAGGGTATCCCCTTCAAAGGCCAGGATAAAGGCACCAGTATCAATACGATTATCTTTAGGACCCTTCTGTACACGCCGAACAAAGTGAACACCCCGCCGTCCGAGATTTTCCCGAAGTTCCTTATCAGTTTGAAGGATGAGGTCTCTGTGAAAAATCACACCTTGTACCATATTTAGAGACTGGTGAGGGGTAATGGACACGGGAATTGTGCCAAGATGGGTACAGGCACGAAGGGCCGCAGATTGGGCAGCCGAAGCAGTTTTTATCAGTAACGAACCCGACCGCATCTTGCTCAGGGAGTCCACTTCGCCGAACTTGTCTTCAATGTGTTCCACAAAGAATAAAGGTTTGACACTGGTGAAAGTATCTCCATCAGTCCTGGTGCAAACTAGATAACGGGGGAAAGGTTTTGCCCCTAGACGACGGGCCTGACCCTCCTCCCAGGGGGTAGCCACGGAAGGGAAGGCCGAAGGGGCAAGAGAAGCAGCACTTGAGGAATCAGTACCACGCAGAGAGACGGCCGCAGAAGAGCGGCCAGAGGTTTGAACCCTTATGCGTGTCATCTGCATAGCGTCCGCCCTGATACCACCCACTCCGATCAGGGGCTCTCCTCACGGGCGCCACCCAGCCACAGCAAGGGCCGTCTGGCACGGCGGCCATTGCCGGGAGTTCCGATGCTCCAGGATGACGAGCAACCACTCCAAGGCATGCATGAGGAGGTCACAGCTCAGGTATCAGAAGTGTGATCCCTGTGTGTTCAGGGGGCTCAACCAAAAGGGTACATAGCGACCCCACCACACGGGCTGGCTACCGTGCTGGCTATGCACCCTAGCATCAGACAACGACGTAGAAGAAAAGGTGGAATATACTAGGAGGGCACACGTCGGAGACACTAGGTAAGGTGCTCTTCCCCAAATGGCTCACACTACGGAAGAGAAATTTTGGAATGGAGGTCAAACCCCAGAGGGGGACCAAGGAATGCCAAAAGGAGGAGATGATTACGCAACAAAGCCAGAGTGTAAAACCAACAGAACCAGGAGGATAGCGGGGGCCAACATAAGCAAGGACACCAATAGAGGGAGAGGAGAGGGCGAGGGGAAAGGGGTATGGAGGGGAAAGGAGGGGAAGGGAAAGGAAATGCAGCCCGGGAGAGAAAGAAGGCTGCAATGGCGCAGGGCCCCGTGCTCGCCACGCACGTATCCACGAAAGAGTTGTGGACCCCCTGGGGGGGATAGGGTTGGTCACAAGCACTGCCTTCATGAGGCGCCTGCCCACATGTCCTACAGACAGTCTCATTAGAATAGCAGGATGACGTGTCCGGACCTTTGGCACTTAGAACACATCAGAGGAGGAAAGTAAGGCCTTACATCACACCTGTGAACCATGACAACCTTCCCAGGCAAAATGTTGCTGTCTGAGGCCAGGATAAAAGCTCCATTCTCCACTATTATCTTTGGGTCCATTCTGGACGCAAAAAACAAAATGGACTCCACACAACACCATAGTAGTACACAGCTCTTCATCAGTTTGTAGCATTAGATCCCGATGGAAAAAAAAACATTTAATTCTTTTGAGCTTGTTATGAAGAGAAATGGTGACTGGTGTATTTTCCACTTTTACCCAGGCCTGAAGTACCCATGATTCATTAGCACACAGTGGTTGATCAGCAAACATCAATTTCTCATCTTTCCTATTGCCGCAACCTCCCCAAACCTATCTTCAATGTTTTCAATAAAAATCATTGCCTTTGATGAAGCGAAAGAGCCGCCGAAAGTGCGGGAACAAACCAAGAACTCGCCAAACTGTCAACTTCCATTTCTCATTACTTGACTCTCGTCTTTAGTATTGGCCAATGACGGAAATGCCGTAGGATTGTAAACCTCTGCGTTAAAACCACTGTTCCTAACTGATGAGATGGCCATGTTGGCACGGCCACCAGAAACTTTCTAGTTTCATTGTGGATCATCCGCCCCAATGCCACTGATCAGAGGCTCTCCACGCGGGCGCCACCCCGCCATGTCGAAGGCCACCTGGCACAGTAGTCATTGCCTGGAGTCTTGGTTGGTTGGTTTGGTTGGTTGTTTGAGGTTTAAGGGACCAAACAGCAAGGTCATCAGTCCCTTGTTTCAGATATACTCCATACTGCTAATGGGACATCTCAGAAAAGTCAGAACAATAAAACGGATAAAGGGAAAAACGTAAAAGGGCAGTCACGTTGTCATTGGTAAAAAAACAAAATGAGGGAAGTCGGCAAGAGAACGAACCCAACACTATGCTGAAGCAGCATAGGCAAGACCACCTGTGACTTAAAAGGTACAACTGCTATAAAGCAGAAAGTACGTATGGGAATAGAAAGACTAACCAAGCCTTAAAAAGAAGCGGTAAAAACAGAGTAAAAGGGGAAGAAAAGAGGATTCCGGTCAGGGAGGTGAATCGGGAATCTCTGAACACTGCCTACAGTGGGAGACACCCGAACACTCACCGCCCTGCCCCAACACCAGAGAGATTAAAAACTTTAAAACTGAGAATAAAAACCACTCTCCCGGAGGAAACCGAGAACCAGAGAGACCATCCGGGAATCGTCAGCCAACATCAAAGGTAAAGTGTGGGGGAGCCTGTACTTAGCACGCAGAGCCAAAAGAAGGGGGCATTCAGCCAGAATGTGGGCTACTGACTGGAAGGCTCCACAACCACATAGTGGGGGTGGCTCATCACAGAAAAGAAAACCATGGGTCAACCGAGTATGGCCAATACGGAGACGACACAGTGTGGAAGAGTCCATTCGGGAGATGCGAAAGGAAGAACGCCGTGGGCCTGGTGTCACCTTAATTGCACGAAGTTTATTAGACAGGGGAGTAGCCTCCCAAAAATTGGCCCATGACTGTGCAAAGTGGGATTTGATGTGAAGCCGTAAATCCGCTGCAGGAGGGGTTACAGAAAACGGGGTAAGTAACTGCTCCCCCAGCCAAACGATCAGCGAGCTCATTACCCGGGATACCCACATGGCCCGGGACCCATAGGAAGTCAATGGAACAAGCAGCACGGTGAAGATCAGCGAGATGGTCATGGATGGCAGAGACCAAGGGATGGCGCGAAAAGCACCGGTCAATAGCAAGAAGGCCACTCATCGAGTCCGTACATAACAAAACGCGGTTGCGTTGGGATTGTTTAATAAAGGTAAGGGCCCGGGAAATTGCCATCAATTCCGCAGTAAACACCCCACATGTAGGTGGCAGCAGATTACTTTCCGTTCCAACAAAGGACGTGAAGGCATACCCAACATGATCAGCAGATTTAGAGCCATCAGTGTAAAAAAACAACAGCATCCCGAAACTCCCATAAAATTTGGCGGAAAAAGGAACGGAACACCACCGGGGGGATGGAATCTTTCGGACCGCGGCGGAGATCCATCCGAATTCGAGGCCGAGGAACTAACCAAAGAAGGGTGGAGGGGAGGGAGCGAGGAAGACAGGACAAAGAAGGAAGCTGAAAATTTCGGCAAAGAGACGCAAGGCGCAGCCCAACCGGTAAACCCGCCCGAGGGCGGGAGTCGGGTGGGCGACGTCCATGATCTGGGAACAGGATAGAATAGGAAGGATGAGTGGGAGAGGAACGGATAGTGAGTGCATAAGACACCAGAAGCTGGGACCGCCGAACAGAAAAGGGGGGGGGGGATCCCAGCTTCAACCAGGAGACTATCAACAGGGCTAGTAGGGAAGGCACCGGTGGCCAAACGGATACCAAGATGGTGGATTGGATCCAGCACGTGCAGTGTGGAAGGAGCAGCTGAACCATAAACTTGACAACCATAGTCCAAGCGAGACAGAACTAGAGCATGATAAAGACGGAGGAGGAGGAGGGAACGGTCCGCACCCCAAGAGGAGTGGGCAAGGAAGCGAAGGCCATTGAGTTTACGGAAACATCCTACCTTCAGGAGTCTGATATGGGGCAGCCAAGTGAGCTTGTTGTCGAAAAGAAGACCCAGGAAACGAAACTGTGGAACCACAGGCAATCTTTGTGCAGCGAGATAGAGCTCTGGATCAGGGTGGACTGTAGTACGGCGACAGAAGTGGACCACCCGCGATTTTGAAGGAGAGAATTGAAACCCGTGTGAGAAGGTCCATGCAGAGGCACGCCGTATAGCTACCTGGAGCTGCCGCTCTGCAGATGCCATCGAGGAGGAACTAACCCAAATGCAGAAATCATCCGCATACAGGGCAGGGGCGACCAAGGGACCGACAGAGGCCACAAGTCCATCGATAGCAATGAGGAAAAGAAGGGCACTCAAGACAAAACCCTGTGGGATGCCCGTCTCCTGGGTCCGTGGAGAACTAAAAGCAGTACCAACTCGAACTCTGAATGACCGATGGATCAGGAACTGGCGGATAAAAATCGGGAGTGGGCCCCGTAGACCCCACTGATGAAGGGTTAGTAAGATGTGATGGCGCCAGGCCGTGTCATAGGCCTTGCGAAGGTCAAAAAACACTGCAACCAAATGGCGGCGCTGGGAAAAAGCCTGCCGAACTGCGGATTCCAAGCGAAGTAAATGATCGATTGAAGACCGTCCCTCTCGAAAGCCACACTGGTAAGGCGACAATAGATTCCAAGATTCGAGGCTCCAATTGAGCTGATGGGCTACCATCCGTTCAAGTAACTTACAAACAACATTGGTCAGACTAATTGGCTGATAGCTGTCAACAGATAGGGGGTTCATACCCAGCTTAAGGACAGGAACCAAAATGCAATCCCTCCACTGAGAAGGGAAGTCACCCTGGAGCCAGATACGGTTAAACACCCGAAGATGATGTCGTTGTGGAGCACTGAGATGTTGAAGTAGTTGGTTATGAATGGAATCTGGGCCAGGGCCGTATCATGAAAAGAAGATAGAGCAGAAAGAAATTCCCATTCAGTAAAAGGTTCGTTGTAAGATTCTGACTCACAAGGGGTGAAACGTAAGGTGGAAGCTTCAGCCAGCTGTTTTTGATGAAGGAAAGCAGCTGGATAGGAGGCTGACGGTGATGCCACTGCAAAATGGGTCGCCAGATGTTCTGCGAGAACTAATGGGTCCGTACAAATGCCATCTGGGAGGTGAAGGCCTGGGAGGGTGGACTGCCGATGGCAACCTTGAAGAGAGCGAAGTGTAGCCCATACCCGTAACAGAGGGACAGTGGAACCAAGGGAAGAAACGAATCGTTCCCAACATATCCGCTTGCTCTGTTTAAATAACGGGCTTTAGCGCGAAGGCGCTTAAAGGTAGAAAGGCTGGCTACAGATGGGTGCCTCTTAAAGTGTTGCAAATCTAGACGGCGATCACGGATGGCAATGGCAATAGCCGTACTCCACTGCAGGACTTGCAGGCGACGAAATTGTCCAGATGAGCGCGGGACAGCAAGGCTAGCAGCGCGAACAATCACGTCAGACACGTCACGGAGGACGTCGTCAATACAACCCGACACAGAGGGAGAAAACGCGACCTGTGCAGTGTATAGAGGCCAATCGGCGCGTTGGAAAGACCAACCAGGCAACCTGGCCATAGGGGAACGGGAAGGGAGCGTGATTATCAACGGGAAATGGTCACTATCACAAAGGTCGTCGTGTGGCGACCAGTGTAATGAAGGGAGGAGAGAGGGAGAAGAAAGAGAAAGATCAGTGGCAGAAAAGGTACAATGACCAGCACTGAAATGAGTAGGGGAGCCATCATTAAGAAGGCACAGGTCGTGGTCAGCAATAAATTGGTCTATAAGAAGACCTCGTCTAGATAGAAATGCACTGCCCCATAAGGGATGATGAGCATTAAAATCCCCAGGGAGGAGAACGGGAGGAGAAAGGGAGGAGAACGCGAGGAGAACGGGAGGAGAACGGGAGGAGAAAGGGAGGAGAACGGGAGGAGAACGGGAGGAGAAAGGGAGGAGAACGGGAGGAGAACGGGAGGAGAAAGGGAGGAGAAAGGGAGGAGAAAGGGAGGAGAAAGGGAGGAGAAAGGGAGGAGAAAGGGAGGAGAAAGGGAGGAGAAAGGGAGGAGAAAGGGAGGAGAAAGGGAGGAGAAAGGGAGGAGAAAGGGAGGAGAAAGGGAGGAGAAAGGGAGGAGAAAGGGAGGAGAAAGGGAGGAGAAAGGGAGGAGAAAGGGAGGAGAAAGGGAGGAGAAAGGGAGGAGAAAGGGAGGAGAAAGGGAGGAGAAAGGGAGGAGAAAGGGAGGAGAAAGGGAGGAGAAAGGGAGGAGAAAGGGAGGAGAAAGGGAGGAGAAAGGGAGGAGAAAGGGAGGAGAAAGGGAGGAGAAAGGGAGGAGAAAGGGAGGAGAAAGGGAGGAGAAAGGGAGGAGAAAGGGAGGAGAAAGGGAGGAGAAAGGGAGGAGAAAGGGAGGAGAAAGGGAGGAGAAAGTTGCTGAAGAAGGGCGGTTAAGGCAGCAGGTGTAAGAGTCCTGTCAGGAGGGAGATAAAGATTGCAAACTGTGACTGCAGAGTCTAGGTGGACCCTAACACCAACTGCTTCCAATGTA